>NC_089199.1:31053690-31283690 GCF_963930695.1 Labrus bergylta
TGTGAGCACGGATCTGTGCGTAATGAGGAAGAACATTCCCACACAAAGAGTGGAATTTATCAACTTGTTCTTTTACTTAGAAATGTGTGTAAATAGAATAGAATAGAATTACTTTATTGATCCCAAACTGGGAAATTGTGGCATTATATGAGTAAAAAACACAATGTTAGCAAATCTAAACATAATATAATATTAAATACAAAGTAAATAAGTACTAAAAATATCAAAACTAAGAATGTGAATATATACAACCAGGATTTAACTAAGCATTACTAGTCTTAAATAGGAAGATTAGATATGGAAGATTGAATGTAAATGTGCAAAAACAGAGTTGTAAATGGACAGTATTGACACAAGTTAAAGTGCATGAGTGTAGACATATTATAAGCAGAAACTATACAATATAACGGCGAGTAGTTTGTAAACACGCAGACACGCCGACACAAACACTTGAAGGAATCTTGGTGTTCATGTGTTACTTTTAATGACAGCTGTCCTTTTCTATCAGAAAGGTATCCTTAAATGACTTCCCCCACCAGCTCAGGTGTTCTACCTTAATATATATTCTGCCAGCGGTTCAATAGATAGTACGAACATCAATGGTGACAATGGATCCCCTCGTCTGGTACCTTTAGAGATCTTAAAAATACATTTACATTACTCCATTAACTCTAACTCTGGCATTAGGCTGCTTGTTCATAGCTTTCAACCAGCTTATAAAGTTGGTGTGAAGTCCAAATTTACTTCAGGTTTCAAACAGGTTCTTTGTTAATCTTCATGTCAAACACTTTTTTAATTCCAACTCATCACAGACCGACTCTTTACAAACTGACAGATGTTTACAGACACTTAAATGTCTGCTGTGTCTGTTTAGCGTCTTTTCAATGTCCGTCTTTTCTCCCTTATTAAACTCTGCTAATGTTGAGAAGTTTCACTGAAGTCTGATCCAGTCAGTTAGTGATATTTGATAAGGGGGCGTGTCTGTCCATAAAAAGACTTCCTGGAAGGCTGGTCTCAAGTTTCCTCGATCCTCTGTGCTGAAAATAAGAGACCTGAGACGTCCATCAACATGGCGGCACAGAACGACTTCCGGTTCAAGCGACGAAAAATAAGAGACATGAGGAGTAGCCATTCAGATTGAGAGCAGTTAGACATTCTTCATCAAACTGATTAGAGCAAAGTTAATGTTTGTTATTTTTCTGTTATTTGAAGTCAGAATAAACTCAGTTTAATGATCTCTGAAATATGACGTGAAGTTCTGTTAACTCTGCACCAAACAAAGAAATGTTCTTCAGAGGGACACTTTTTCATTTCCCTGTGAGGACACTTGAGATAAATCACTTGAACCTTTACATCAGTAAACGTTGAATCAGCACTTCCTCTTTCCCCTGAGTGTGTTTAGGTCTTAACATGACCTGTGCTCAGGTGTGTTGGTGGGGCGTTGCTGTCTCAGGGGGCAGAAAGCAGCTGCACCATGGACCAACAAAAACCTGCTCTAAAGTCATGGTGCAGTATTTCCATGCTATTTAAAGGCTCCATTAGTAAGATGGTGAGATGCACAGACACAGACAGGTTCATATTGTTCTTCCACAAGGCTCGTAACACACACAGGGACAGATTACACACAGCACACCTGTGAGACACTGCAGTTCATCCAGGTGGAAATAACTCTTTAAGGTGTGTTTAATGTCTGCTGTTATTTCTGTCCCAAAAGGCAGAGCAAATCAGAAACTGCTGCTGCTAGATTTAAACACAGTTTACATGAATCAACAGTAAACACATCACTCAACTGTCTGTGACATGATGATGCCTTCAAGGACTCTCAGTAAACACATCACTCAACTGTCTGTGACATGATGATGATGCCTTCAAGGACTCTCAGTAAACACATCACTCAACTGTCTGTGACATGATGATGCCTTCAAGGACTCTGTGTCTCTTTACGCTTCAAGTCACCAACACGTGACCACGAGAGCTGAAAGGTGGCGTGCTACTTTCCATGCCCACTTCACTTCTGAGCAGGACTGAAGTCCCTGCTGCTCTTCATACTGGATGTTCTGTATCACTGATAATCAGAATAATCATGATAACGATGATATTATATGATCAGAATAATAATAATAACTTTATTTATATAGCAGCTTTTAAAAACACAGGTTTACAAAGTGCTTTGACAAACAGCAAAAACAAGAACAAACTAAAGCAAACACAGAAGAACATAAACAACAACAAGAACATAACAAATGTAAAATACTAAAAATAATTAAACACAATTCAACAGAAAAGAACCCAAAGTGCACGATACCCAACAGACATATATAACCCGTCCATCATAAGAACCATCACAAGAACCATCATAAGAACCATCATAAGAACCATCACAAGAACCATCACAAGAACCATCACAAGAAGCATCACAAGAACCACCACAAGAACCATCATAAGAACCATCACAAGAACCATCATAAGAACCATCATAAGAACCATCACAAGAACCATCACAAGAACCATCACAAGAACCCAGGAAACACAAGAACCATCATAAGAACCATCATAAGAACCATCACAAGAACCATCATAAGAACCATCATAAGAACCATCATAAGAACCATCACAAGAACCTTCACAAGAACCATCATAAGAACCATCATAAGAACCATCACAAGAACCATCACAAGAACCATCACAAGAACCCAACAACACGAGCTGAGACCAAGAGGAGCAAAGATTTAAAAGATGTAAGAAACTAAAAGAGATAAAAGCAAATGAAAAGATAACAGCAATAAGAAGGTAAGAGCAGTAAAAGAAATAGAAACAAGTGGTTAAAGGATAAATAAAAACTATAATATTAATAATAATAAAAAGTATATATAAATATAAAACATAAATAGACAAAGTAAGTAAGATCATTAAGTTAAAACATAAGAGGAGTTAAGATAAGAGCATAAATAAAAGACAGTAAGAAGTAAAAGAAGATAAAAATAGTAAAACCAGTAAGAAAAGACATTAAGAAGACGACATCACATAAAAACAAGTCTGTAAAAGTACGTTTTAAGAAGGGATTTAAAAGAATTGAGGGAGTCTGCGAGTCTTATCTCCTCAGGGAGGTCGTTCCAAAGTCGAGGGGCCCTGACTGAAAAGGCCCGGTCACCTTTAGTTTTAAGTCTCGACTTTGGAACGACCAGGAGGCCCCCACCTGAGGACCTAAGACTGCGGGCTGGCTCATATGGTGTCAGTAGCTCTGTTATATAGCTTGGAGCGAGCCCCGTCTGTGTTTATCATGAATAATATAAAGAATCATCATGAAGTCTCTCTCAGAGTCTAATCTCTCATTTATGTCTTTTTATATCAACAGCTGGAGGTGAGTCTTTAAAGAGAGGATCCTGCTGATCACAGAGCTGGAAGCAGCAGCTGGTGTGTTGGTGAGTCTTTAACTGGGCTGTGTTACTGGGAGACTGACGGACCAATCACAGTCCAGATGACTCTCAGTGCTGCAGTCTGAGCTGCTCTGAGATCAGCTCCACCGTCACACACAGGACCATGACCTCGGACATTTTTCTATTCTCATATTCTGAATTTAAACTGCTTCATGACTCAACGACCGAAGATGAACTCTTTGATTTGGATATAAATGTTTCTGTTGCAGCGCCACCCTGTGGACATGTGTAGTGGTGCAGGTTATTCATTGACTCATATTCACAGATAACAGTAGAAGTTGATTCCAGCTGTGCAAGTTAAAGTGTGAAGTTCTGCTTTTAACCACGAGTCGTTGGTCGTCTGATAATAAATCAGTCGTCTCTTTGTTGGATCAAAACAAAGAGGAGGCTTCACTGAGTTTTTAAAAGAACTACAAACAGGATGTCTGGATCCAGGTGCAGAGTCAGCACCTGAATATTTGATGTAATATGAGATGATATAAAAAGAGCTGAATAACATGCAGACTCAATCATTGATATTCATTCATCATGTCAGGGTAACAACGGACACGTTATCAAACTATCTTTATTTTTAACTTCTGATGTTTATTACACTTTGATGTTTGAACCTTCTGTTTTTATTATCTCAGGATTTTAAATAGAAATAAATTCAATCTGTGGAGGGTTTTATTTAAATAATAATTCATGTTTAGGTTCTGTTGCTGCTATCACTGCTTTCTGCCAGCAGGTGTCACTGTTTCCACAGTTTTCTCCCAGACTGATCGATCTGAAGAGATTATTTCTGTGTCAGGAAACACAAAGAAAGATAGATGATGCCAGCTCTTTTATTTGTTCTTATGTTTTTATATTTCATGTTCAAGTTTAATGTCTCTTTTTGTAATCACTGCCCCCTAGTGGACAGGAGTGTGGAGCGATTCAAAGGCAGAAAAAGAATCTTTGACTGGACTTCTGTAATGAAGTGAAGTGTGAAGGAAGTTGAGCTTTCTTTGAGTCTCTCTGTAGTTTGTAACTGAATACTTGGACTCTTCTTCACTTTAGAGGGAACATGTTCTCCACATTTCTTCAACACATTCTCTACGAGTTCCTCGTCTGATCTAATTAACCCCGTGTTTTAAGATGGGCTGGTGTTTCTGCTCTTGGTGTAAAGCCAGACACAGTGATCTTTCTGTCATGTTGTTCATGTGTGTTACTCTTGATAATTCACTCAAATAATGTCTCTATATTCTACAAGTGATTTACTTTTTAAATAACTGACACCATGTCAACACAAAGTTTCACTGCTTCCAATCCGCCTCTTATACGACGGCCATGTTGCATTAAATAACATCAACCACTTCTGTTTATTAAATATCACAGTCTGGATTTTATTAAGGCTGTACATTAATCTTCTTTGAAATTAAACTTCATTTGACTCAAACATGAAGTTGGTGTTATTTTCTGATGTTTATGTTTTTGTCCTCTTGACTCGTTTGTTTTCAGATGTTCATCAGGCTCCAGGTCCCATCGAGGAAAAGTTCATTCCTCATGATTTAATTCATGAAGCCGACCTGAAGTTTTGGATGACACAGTAAATATAGACTTTAGTTCAGTATATAATTCATGTCATTATTTTAGTTTCATTGTGGACAAAAAAAATCAGATTGGAGCATATTCCAGACAGACACAGCATGTCCCGGTTACCATAGTAACAGTCCCTGTAACCATAGTAACTCACTGTCCCTGTACCCTTAGTAAACCACTGTTCATGTTACCATGGTAACAGTCTGTCCCTGTGTAACTTTAGTAATTATAGAATTTCCCTCGGTATCAATAAAGTATCTCTGTAACTCACTGTCCCTGTAGGCTAACCTTAATAACACACTTTCTGTCTATCTGTAACCATAGTAACTCACTGTACAATATCATCTAGTTTGTTGAATACAGAGAAGTTTTTTACGTCTTGTTTCTGATAATAAAAACATGTTTTGAACAAAATAAATCCACAGAAAGCGGAACAAAAGGCTGCAGCACCTCCACCGTCGGTAGGATACTTTATAGTGTGACACACAGCGGAAGGAAACAGCGCGAGCACCAGATTTGAACGCAGCTACATTTCCTCTCAGACTTTCCTGTTGTCCTAGTTCATCTTTTTTTAAAGTTTAATAAAACCACAACAACGTGTTCAGCTGAGAGTCTGAGAGAGTTTATCAACCAGCGACTAACGGCTGCTGCGGAAGACATTTTTGTAGTTTTTAAAAGAACTATCGTGGAGTACGAGGAAGAGATCGATCGTCAGCGCAGACTGCTGGATATCGTTTGGAAACCTCACATCATCTTACACAGAGCAGGGGAGGAGTTAACTAAATGATTTGAAATGAATATACAGAGATGTTTGATTAGTTTTGTTCCCAGTGGTGTTACTAAAACAGCGGAGTGGTGGGAACATTTAAAAAAAACTGATTTCTAAGCCTAACCATTAAGTCGTGACATTAGCATATTTGTTATTTTCTCCTTTAATAAAACATAAACGCCATCAGTGACCTCAAATTACGACTGAACTATTTGAATCCCTCTAATGTATCTTCTTCATATTCTGTTGTTAATATTTTGAATGGTCTGCTGATGCAAAGTGGAGCCTGAAGAAGTGAGTATACTCTGAATTAGTCCCTAAATGTTTTAAGGGTCCCGTCCTAATCGGCCTCTGTTGTAATCAGTGACATGGAAAACTCCTGCAGATTTAGTTCAGCTAATAAATGAGCCTTTTGTTTTTACACACTGACACTCTTCTGCTGCTCGACTTAAAGGAGTAGAGATTGTTATGAAGTCAACATAAAGCTCAGAAGAGGAGCAGATCTGATCTTTTTAATGTTGACAGACTTCAGACTGAAACACCTACATGCCTTTACGTCTCCTCATTCCTGAGCAGTGTTAGAGGTGATGTGTTACATCTTTGGAGACTTTTATGTTATGTTAACATGTATGGACCGGACCCTGGAATTAGAAGTGCTCACTTTAGTAGGGGTCCAGATAATGGCACAACGTGCTGTAGTTTGCTACCATAGCTTTGGTACGTGTCCCTAAATATTTCACATATTAAGTCGCTCACCTCTAAAATATTTGTACAATAATTGTAAGAGCAGCGGGCTACCTTTTGCTTCTAACTGTTATTTTTGGTTTGTGGTGAACAATGAGAGAAAAAGTGATGAAAAGTTCAAAAACACTCTTTGACAGGCCCTTTAAACATTTCTTCTGCATCATATCTGGATATCTTTACCTGTAATAGTCGGTTTTGGAGTACCTCTGTAAACCTTTCATGACTTTACAATATAAAAGCAGATGTTTTATGAAAGAAGTCTCGCGAGAAAGTGGGAGAACGCAGGTAAGCCTATATTTAAATTAAATAATTTACTTGTAAAACTACAAGTGTTGAGACTCATCTCACAGCTAAATACATCTGTCATGTTTTAATGAATTATTATAAAATCTCGGGTTTCTTTCCAGATGAAAACGTGACAAACCGAAACATGACGTCCTCGTCCACGAGATTTAAACTTCATATTTACAGTCTGAGGTTTGACCGTTAGCTCGAGTCCTCTTTTAAATCTAACTGTTTGTTACTCACCTCATGAAGAGTTGTTTTCATCCTCTCCAGTGAAGAAAATCTCCCTCAGGTGAACCCGGAAGTTGTCCGAAGATAGAAACGTATTAATTATTCGGTCTACTTTCAGGTGAGCATCAATCAGCAGCAGTAACGTCCCGCCAGGATAAAGTGGCAGGAAGTGACGTCGGAGAAATATGAAAGGTTTTGTAAAAACATTTCTCTTTACTACGGAGCCCCTGAAGTCCAAAAAGGTCAAAAAATAATAATAAATAAAAACTTGTGCGCACAATATATACATTTTATTTTTTTATTTTACTTTTTAGGACTTCAGGGGCTCCTTACTTTCCCGTTTAAATATATAATTACAAATAAAATGAAGTAATTTCTATTTAAAATATTACATAAATACAATCCCAACTAATAACTGACAACTAATACTAAATGTGTGTTTGTAAACATTTCCTTCCTGTTTTCAAAAGATGAACCTTTTAAAACTAAAAACTATTGAACACCTTCTTTTGCAGTTTTCATGACACTGCTTTTTTTGTTTGATTTAGAAAAATACCTTTAAGGAAACTTGGAAAAAATATAAATCCAACAAGAATTGACTTTTTAATTAATTTTCAAGTCCAATTTATCAGCAAATAAATATTAATTAATCTGTTTTATGTGGGCAAAATATTAAATTCATAAAACTAAATGGCTGAACAAATAACCCTCCTTTTATAGTTTAAAACTACAGATGTGAAAAACCCTGAACAGTAAAAGTGGTTTAGTTAATTGATTGATGGATGTTTGTGTTGTACAGTTATAATTATGTTCAATGTTTATAGTTGTCCTTATTGTTGATAAAAAGACGTGTAGATGTCTACAACATATTGAACATGTCTGTCCATGCATTTGATGTTCATGACTCTGTAATGGTAATTTCATCCAATAAAAAATAAGTAAAGAAAAGTTGGATTTATCCTTGACTTATTTAGCCTTATTAGTGTTTTTGCTTTTATTATCTTTACCTTTAATGTTATAACTTTTGTACATTGAGAGCACAGTTACCAAAGACAAATTCCTTGTGGTGTGTGTCTCAGCATACATGACCAATAAAGCTGATTCTGATTCTGATCTTTGCAATGAAAATGAAATGTTGCTTTAAAAACGAGACAAAAGCTCAGAGATGAACAGAAGCACCAGGCGTCAGGAGGTAGAGAAAAGGAGATAGCTTTACTATAAAGAAGGCGTCGCTAGCAGAAGTTGCAACATCTCATCATACACGCATACATGGTGAATATATTTATGCCATTTTCTGTTGAGTATGTACCTTACAAAAGCTGTTATTTTTGCGTGTCGAAGCGAGACTTTGACGAGCTGCTCTGATACACATGGTAAAAACAAGAAGATGCTAACATGAGAAGTCATACAAAAAGCCAAACAGCATGTGATCAATCATTTTTTTTAAATCCAGTCGCAAATCTCGTATGTGCACCGGTCAAATTCTAAGACATTGCAGCATTTTGAAAATGAGACACACGAGAAGCTGACAGTTTCTTTTTCTTTTCCTCCATGAAAGGTGAGCTGAGGTGACGCAGACAGTAAAAAGAGACGCTCAGCTCCGTGTGCACCTTCAATTTATCGTGCACAAAACAAAAAGGACAAGAAAAAAAAAAAGCACTGAGTTTCAGCAAGTATGCATAATTCTCTTTTCTTTGTAATATAGCCAGTTTACAATATCCCCCCCCCTGCTGTGATCCACTTGAAGGGGAAAGAGAAAGGCCATGTGGGAAGAGCAGGGTGCAGGTTTCCAGACCAAATCCAGGAGAAAAAAAAACTTCCAGTGAGTTCTGTGAGAAAGTTCAGACTTTTGCTCCCAATCCAGTTTTTGATTTTTTTTTTCTTCCTGTTTTCTTCTATGTCAGCACCGTTTTTCTGTTTTTTGTTGTTGTTGAGGTTTCTGTGCTAGGTGCAAGAGTGAACATACTGAGAAACAAATGACGACAGAGAAACAAAACAGCCAGCTGATTCAAACTCAGGATATTGCTTTGAGTTTCTGCAGAAGGAAAGAAGGGGAACGCAGGATTTTAGACGAGGGGATTAGAGGGCAGAGAGGATGGGAAATTGGAGAATAATCTGTGAATCAGATTTTATTTGAATGCATTTTCTGGATGTGCGTATATGCTACCTCCCATGTCAGGGGCCTTCTTCAGGTTTTGCAGAGTCAGCACTATTTCAAGTGTTCCTGCAAATTGAGACAAAAACTGCAGCTGACCTTTGTCCAAATATGGTCATAGGAAGGAGGCTCACTTACATGTGACCCTTCTGAACTTTGAAGTTCCTGTGTGAAACTTTAAACAGGATTTAAATAAGAGATGAATATATTTGCACTGCCTCTTTCAGAGTTAAATGGATGGTGAAGCAGGAAGTGGATATCTGTGTGACTGACGAGATGCTATCGCAGCAACGCGTCAAGCAAGATAAAGATGTAACAAGCCTGTCAAAAATATAAATATGGTCACATGACCTCTAAGAAAGTGAAGGCAACTGACTAACCAAAAGTCAGGTTGATGTCAGCTTCTTAAATTTAGTCTAAAATGATGTCACGTCCACCTTTATTCCCCTGAAATGGGAGGAGCTATACTCCAGCATCGCAGGCCTGTTAGCTGAAAGGCATTATGGGAAGAGTTATGGGAGTGTATGTGGTGGTCTCAGAAAGATGTAGACACTTGAAAGGGGGGGAGGGGGAGGGGGTTTGTTCAAATATCTCAGAAAACGCTCGATTCTTCGGCCTATACTATAGCAGCTTGAGTTCGACGTAGCTACAACTGCAGGAGCACTTACATCTTATTTACATCATAGACAATCTAACGTATTCCTCTCTCACAATATAGAATCCAAACCATCATCAAACGAGGGAGCGATCGACTCGCCACAGTCAGAACCAGATTCAACAAAAGTCAAAGAGAAAAGGGGCGACACGGAGTGAGGGGGTGATTCTTGTTTCTTCTTCAGAGTGCAAATGTTAGTCAAAGCTAGCTGACGGACTGAACCGTCCAGACAGAATTGTCACTTTTTTAATTCCTTTTATTTCCGGATAAAGCATTTTTTATTTTTTTTACTCTGGGGGAATCGACCTTTAAATATTTACAAGGATAAGAGATTTTGTTTCAGGACTTACACGTACAGAACATGAGTCAAATAAATAACAAGTACAGATATGAAGTTCCTGTGTGCTGGAGGAGTTATGTTACATAAATCTGAATAACACAGATGAGCGTTAATACATCATGAGTAGGAGGAGAGCAGCACGATACACAGATCATCTTTCACTGGACGCTGACATGTTGTTGTTGTTTTGTTTACAGAAAACATGTGGGACATACTGAAGAGTTGAACGCTTCTCATGACGACACATCTTTGATTTTGGCTGTTTGACGATGATCAAAAATGTGTTCATAACAATAATTAAATTAAAGACTAATATATTAATACTATCCACATGATGTCATAAATAGAAATATAAAATAAATATGTAAAATACAATGTGAGCTGCAGCTGCTGACCGCAGTAAAGATCTATGTTGATTCAGGGTTTCATAGTGCCGTTAGGTAACAGTTTGAGTTCGAGCACTCGGTGAACGTTAAGTATCAAACTGAATAAAGACGTTCAAGCATCATCACCGACAGTCCATCAGTCTGCTAAACAGAGCGACGTCATGACAACATGTGACTTCTACCATCTTGTTCTGGTACTCAAACTGATTTCTTCTTTTTCTTTCTCTGCTAAAGAAACGAAAAGGTAAGCTGACACGCTTTTTTTTTTCTCTCCAAAGGTGGCTGTGAATTCAATGTTTATATTTTCATGCTGTGAATCTTTTCTCAAACTTTAATTCAAGGTTTCTATGTGGTCTTTTATTTATTTTTTTAAATTGATTGAATTCATTAAAACTACAGGGGAAGGAAAGAGGAGGTCTTTGTGCTGAGGTGTGTTCAGACTAAAGAGTTCAGGAGCGTTAGACGTGGTTCCCATTGCATATGAACTAAAATACTGTAAAGACTTCAAAATCATGATTTGGGGCGCCAGGGGCCTAGCGGTTAGGTCGCACCCCATGTGTGGACACTATAGTGTGCAACCCCGGGTTCAAGTCCAACCTTTGGTACCTTTACCTCATGTCATTCACTTTTCTTTCTCCCTGATTCTCTTCTCTACTCACTGTCCTCTGAAGGACAGGAACAGAAAGAACTCTCAGTAGAAGTTGATGTTATTAGCTCCCTGACGGCTAACAAATGCACACAAGCTCTTTAGAATTTGTCTGAGGTTTTTCCACTTTAAAGGTCACATATTCTCCTCCTCTTTAACCAGTTTAAATAAGTCTCAGAGCTCCTCAAAACATGTGTGTGAAGTTTCTTGTTCTAAATCCACTCTGATCCTGTATTTGATCATGCCTATAAACCCCTCTATTTCAGCCCTGCTCAGAACTGGCTGTTTCTGTGTCTGTACCTTTAAATATGTAAATGAGCTGTGTCTGACCACGCCCCCTCTCTGGAAGGGCTTGGGTGTACTCGGTGCTTTTCTCGCTCCATGTCCTATTGTTTACGGTGAGAAGGCAGACTCAGAGGGCAGAACAAACACCTAGCTGTGGGAGTGTCACCCACCTGGGGGAGGGGCTACTGCCCTTTGTGATGTCATTAAGGGAAAATCTAATAATCCAGGGCAACCTTTTAGTCTGAACACACCTAAAGGATCCCAGCCTCTCATGCTGCATTCATGTCCTTTGGGAAATATCATATCAGAAGTTTTCTGCTTGGAACTAATATAAATCTGTTCAAATGGGACCTAAAGACGGATCGGGAACTTTGTGGTTGGATCCAGAGAATACTCTTGCATGAATCTTGACATATTTTTAAATCTCTTTCACCCGTCATTAGTGATTTTTGTGGATTGACAATGCAATGCTTGATTTGGTATAAAAACACACTTTAAGAAGTATTGCTCACCAGTTCATTCGTGTAACGAAACCTCTAAAAGCCGACAGCTCCTAAAGGAAGCCCGCTGTAGTTGTTCCCATTTGACATGAATGCAGCATTAGCCTGCATGCTATCTAGGAACCCATCGAGTCGTAGTCTACTGTCGTTCCTCAAAACAAAACTACATTTCCTCTTTGCGGCCTTCCCGTTTTTCTTGCACTAAGTTTCTATCATGCTCCAAAAAAGAATCATCTTTAGATAAATGGGGCTTCGTTATAACACACTGTAAAAGGGGGCTCGCTGCTTGTGGTAGAAATAGCCTTCTGTTGTTTTTTTTAACATCTGCACTACAACATTGGATTAGAGGTAAGAAAAACATCGTACAAGGCAAAGTGATTAAAAGCATGTGATTAAGCCTGCAAGTGGTAAAAAAAAAAAAGAAACCCAAAGTGTGTACTTTTACAAACCAGATTGAAACCAAAGACTGGTGTTGAGGAGGTGATAGTGCATAGATTTGCATGGCACTAAAAGGCGTGCCAGGACTGAATACAGCACTCGATGACTCGTCTACCAGCTGTGGAAAAAACTGAAATCTTTCACTGCGTAAATATCAATATGATAAACATATCTGCCGGCATCCTGTGGAGTTTGATGATTAGAAGCTGATATGTTACAGGACGGGGTGTGAGTGTGTGTCGGGGGGGGACCTTGTGTGGCGTCTTAACGGGGGATGCTACACAGAGGGGGTTTTTTTCGAGGGGGAAGGAGCGCACAGAAGCGGTTTGAAGATGTTTTAGAGCAGAAACAAACCGAAGAAAAAAAATCTCTAAAGGACGCTTGTTGAGGCCTCCGAGTGCTGAAAGCTGCCCTGAAGGCACACTTCAAGTCTGTGTGGGTAAAGGGCAGGCAGAGAGCACAGAGGGGAAACCAGTACTGTCCACTTTGTCCGAGCGTCACCTCCCAACGGGCCGTTCTCATCGAGCTGGAAACTTCAAAATAAAGGCTTGTGGTCTAACTCCGCTCCTGTTTTCCTCCCGGGTCTTTATAAGCAGAGGAAAGCCCACGCCGCCTCCAGACAGGTCCTGCTGCGTCTACTCTGTGTTAGTGTGTTTCATATATTAATATATTCATGTGTGTGTGTGTGTGTGTCAGGTGTGTGGTGTCAGGATTTGTCGGAGCAGGTGTCATCTAGTCCCCCCCCCCCCCCCCGTGTTGCTGCTACAGCGCTACGCCAAGGAGTAGATGGCGTTGACGGGCGAGGTGGCCTCAGAGCTCTCGTTGCCCTCCGTCTCGTCCTTGTCCTTCTTCACCGTGTACTGGCCGATGAAAGAGCCGTCCTCGTTGAACTGGCCGTCGCCGCCCTCGCCGTAGTCCACCAGGCTGTCGTCGCCTTCCTTCACGTTGCCGTCCAGCGACGTCTGGCTGCCCTGCAGAGGTTTGTTGTCCTCGTCGCTGCTGCAGAAGGGGGAGGGGGGAGGAGGAGAGTTAGAACGGGAGCGGGGTGATGTTGAATACCGTCAGCTGGAGGTGGGACCGTTTCCTTTCCATCGGCAGAGGTTAGTCAGGCACAGGAGAGTGAAAAGTTAAGGGGATTGCAGGTAAAGAAATGATGTTAAAGTCATTTTTTAGGCTTTTCTCTTGAAAACTCTTCATCAAGTGTTTGTCGAGGTCACACACTCAAATTTGTTTAATGTTCATTTCTTTTCCATGTTTGATTTAAAGGATAGGTTTGAATAGTTTTAATTCTACATCCTATACTTCTGGTACAAAGTCTTAAAATGGGGCAACATGAGAGCATGAGAACATGGGAGCATCATACCATTTAGAATACACATGCTCAAAAGAGTCAAACACATTAAATTCTGCTATTCTAAAATAATTTATTTTTGAATAGCTAAGGACGAGACCTCTCGTTCAGTATAAATGAAGGATTTGGAGGGCCAAGGTCTTTGTTAGTTATAGATGGATGGATCCTTTATTGTCATTGCAGATCACTACACAATGAAATTCAGTCCAGCCTAAACCCCTTCACAATCTTTGCAGACATTATTTTTTCCAAGATGGCAGCACCTGCTCTGAGTGGTTTGGCAGGCTCCACTCATGTGCAGAAATCTTTTAACATCGCTGTTTTTAATCTCTTTAATCTACTCTGGAAGATATTTTTTCTGGCCTTTAAAGTTTCTGCATGTTATCTTGAAACTGTGCATGAAAAGCAAAGGCAAACATGGACAAAACAATACCGGCCTCCACCTTCTCACCTGTGGCTTTCTTCTACTGCTGCCTGTTTTAGTCACCTGCAATGCACCTGAGACTCAGGCCACAAAAGCGCACCATCCTCACTATGTTACCGATCCACTGGGCATTTTATCCGAAAAATCACAACTGAATCTCTTTGGATTTGGTTATGTCGCAGTCTTCACGCGGTTTCTTAAGGATGGCCGTGCTCAGGTGCTCAAGCCAGTACTCACAACTACAATCAGGCGGAAGAACAGCCCGTCTTCAGCCAAAATACTACTACTGCTGCTACTACTATCGGGAGATATCCATCTAAATCCCGGGCCCCTTTTCCGCCTAGCAGCCAATCCGACGTTGCAAGATATCAGCCCAATGCAGTCAGAATCACCCAAAGTGTCTAAACCTCTCCAACCGGTTATTACATCCACAACCCCCCCGCAACTCACCCTGACTAGTCCAGTCATCGATGCTGGAAACGGCGCGCTGGGTTTTCGGGAACCAACAGGTGCTCTGGGAGAGCCTGCCGGGCTTGTTCCATCCCTCGGGCTCGGACGGGAGCTTGGAGCGGAGTCATGATGCAGCACTTGTTGACCGCTGGTACTGACATTGGGGTGAGTTCGGTGCCTCGTATTTATCCATACAGTACGCCTGATATCTGTCATCCTCATGGTGAACCCCCGATGACAGCTGACGAATGTCAACAAACACGGAGTCCTGTGAGGGCCAAAATACACTTAACTAATCGCGCAAAACTGAAACAGAGGCAGTTAAGACTCTTAACTGTGAATCATGCCAAAATCATCTGGAACTCTGAAACTAAACCCAAAGGAATCCTGGGAGGACATATAAATATCAGAAGCATACTACCAAAAATAGACCAGATACGAAATGTACTTATTGATTCTAATCTGGAGTTTTTGTGTATATCTGAGAGTTGGTTAAATCCCAATGTTCCTACCGACCTTATTAACAGACCAGAATACACATGCTACAGGAGAGATAGGCTTAAGGGAAGGGGAGGGGGTGTTTTAATTTATATTAGGGAGCATTTTAAATGCCTAGAGCTTGAACTGAATTCAAACTTGGTGTGCATGGGATTGAATGTAATTCTCTCTCCTAACATGAAATGTAATATTGCTGTGCTTTACAATCCTCCATCACATGATGTACATTTCTATAATGAACTGAAGAAGCTTCTTTCTGTTGTTGACAACTCTTGTGAATGTATGTTGTTTGGGGATTTTAACATTAACTGGTTGGAAAAAAGTGGTAAATCAAAATTAAAGAAATTTAAATACAAACAGCGGGTTGATAGACCAACTCGAATCACAAGAAAGACTGAAGCCCTTATTGATCTAATTTTTACGAATAGACCAGAGAGAGTAACAAAAATATACAATCTCATTACTGGCCTTTCGGACCACAACATGACACTGATGGTAAGAAAGCTAACTAGAAAACACCTAATCCACCACAATAAAACAGAAAATCTAATTTTAACAACAGCAATTCCCAAGTCAAAAATAGCTGACTTTGAACATGATTTGAAGGAAGTCAACTGGGAACAGGTAACTAAAGAATCAGATCTAAACCACAGTGCAAACATTTTTGCCTCTACCCTATGTGAATTATTAAATAAATACACAAAAACCTGGAAAAGTAGACCCAAGAAATACTCTCTTCCATGGATTAATAGTGATATCCTTCAGATCATAAAAAAGCGAGATCTTGCTCTTAAAAGGTCTCTAATAACTAAAAACAACACTGACCACCTTATTTACACTGGCTTGAGGAACAAAGTGGTGTCTGAACTGTGCAAGGCCAAGACAAATCACTTCTCCAAACTCATTGAAGAGGCCAGTGGCAGTAGTTCTAAATTGTGGCAACACATAAACAAACTAACTAACTCCAGTAAGCAAAAGCACCCCAAAATAAACTGTCTTAAAGTCTGTGATAATTTAATTCATAGTAACGAGTCTATTGCAAATGTTTTTAATAGCTTTTTTATTGAGAGTGTACAAGAGTTAGCGAGTCATTTCAAAACTACAGAGTCATCTCCTGAAGAACCTGACCATGATCGCACAGACTCCTTTTGTATAAAAGTGGTATCACATGACAAAGTTAAAAAGATGATTTTTAACATGAGTAACTCCATGTCAAAGGATATTCATAACCTTCATGCTGCATTAATCAAAAAACACCAGAGCTATTTGTTGGAGCCAATTACTTACTTAGTCAACCTGTCAATACAAACAAAAAAATTCCCAGATAGCTGGAAAACTGCAATAATTACCCCAGTTTTTAAATCAGGAGACAAGGACATAGCAAGTAATTACAGGCCTATTGCTATTCTCCCTGTAGTCTCAAAGATTCTGGAGAAAATTGCAGCTGAGCAATTGATGGAACATTTAGAGTCTAACCAATTGCTTCATCCACAGCAGTTTGGGTTTAGACAAAAATATTCCACTGAAACAGCAAACTGCTATTTGCTTGAAAATATTAAAGGAAATGTTGTCGGGGCAGTGTTCTTGGACCTGAAAAAGGCCTTTGACACTGCCAATCACACTATTTTACTGAATAAATTCAAGCAATTCCAAATGTCATCAGAAGCTCTGCAGTGGTTTAAATCTTACCTGGGGGGGAGACAGCAATGTGTTAGGGTCAATGGGGTGAAGTCTCATCTGCATGCCAACAGTATGGGAGTACCACAAGGGTCTGTACTTGGTCCACTGTTGTTCTCAGTGTACATCAATGACCTACCAAACTGCTGTCCAGGCACCAACTGCCAGATGTATGCAGATGATACCGTTATCCATGTGTCCACTAACCAGCTAGCTTAGCAGGTGAGCACCTAACAGAGGCATTACGTAATGTTTCCAAATGGCTCGAGTTGTCTCATTTAACTATTAATGTTAAGAAAACTGTTGCCATGTGCTTCTCCATACGTAACAGATCTGGAAACGATGTATTTGAGGTACGGATTAAGAATGAAGCAATTGAAGTAGTAAAATAAGTTAAGTATCTAGGCATCATCATGGATGAGAATTTAAAATTTGACAGTCAGTATAAGTACATTGTGAAGAAGGTCAAACCAAATCTAAATTGTTTTTGTTTTATTAGAAGGGATATTTCATGTCAAACTGCCAAATTATACATGCATGCAATGATTTTTTCACATCTGTCATATTGCATCACATTATGGTCCCAAACTTCTCCAACTACATTAAAACCTATTGTTTCTTTATATAAGCAGACAATAAAAGTCATGGACCAGAAACCTATGAGATGGCATCACTGCGGCATTTAAAAAAAAACACAAACTTTTAACCTTTGATAATTTTATAAATTTTAGTAATCTTAAACTGTTTTTTAAATGTGTAAATAATCATGTGTCACCACTGTTATCTGAATTAGCCATTAGGCGTCGGAGCTCTCGTAGGGCAGTCACACGAGCCTCCGTCAGCGGTGATTGTCTTGTCCCAATGTACAAGACATCTTTTGGCCAGTCTGCTTTCTCTGCAAAGGGGGCAAAACTTTGGAACTCTCTGCCCACTGGCATAAAATTAGAGAGCAACAGTAATGCTTTTAACAGAGGACTCAAACAATGGCTAAAATCAAAACAACAGCGCTCACATGAATAGCTTCTGACTGGTTTATTGTTTGATCATACTGCCTTTGCTCTACGGTTCTATTTATTTATTCTCCCATTATTGTTTTCTCTGTTATATCGCTTTTCTCCCTATCTTAATTGTTTTCCTTTCTAAAGCCTCCTGTGGACCGGTGTTGAGAACTAGCATGCTTGCTAAAACACTTAAACAATGCATCTGGTATTCCAATGTATCTGTGATGTCCATGCCAAATAAAGTCTATTATTATTATTATTACTTTAACAAAATATTTTTAAATAATTCAAAGATATAGAAAGTAAGCAAGTTTATGGCACATAAGGATGATTTTTACAAAATAAGGAAAAAAAAGCTGTCATGTGTTACCAGAGATTGTACTCTTTCAAAAACCAACCTCTTCTTCATCATTCCCCCCACAAATTAAAAAATAAATGCATATGCTCAATAATGATATTAGAATTAAGTCTTCTCATGGGAGATAGGAGCTCAGCTGTGGAGTAGATAATACAATTACATTATAAGGAGTTGGATTTTATTGCAATCCCAATTGTTAGATCGATGTAGTTGTTGGTGTTCATAGTCTTTGTAATTTCATATGTATGTTCTACAAAAATGTTAATGTTTGTAATAAATGTAAAAAAATGTCATCAATGTAATTTTTTATTCGTGAAAGATTATTCATATTTGAAAAATGTTTGTATGTGTGTTTATTGCAAAATATTAAAAGTGTAACATGTAGCTCTGAAAGAGCGTATCAAATTGGTACTGTCACATTTAAAACACTGCAGAGAGCTGTGCTGTGTAAGGGAGCTTGACAGTGGATTTCTCCGAAAGCACACAGTAAAAGTACTTCATAGTACCCGTGCATGTAGTCTTAGAAGTACTAAGTCCAACCATATCAGAATCATGGTGTACTTATGTAAGAAATATATATATAATTATTGTTTTCTCCAAGAAAACTTGTTTTTTTTTTAATTGTGAACACCTTATTTTGAAAAACGGAAGTTACCGCAGACTCGCAGAATTATTCTCACACTAACTTCCCCGACCTCCGAAGCTATTCCCTGAACGGTATTCTGTTTCCTCCCGTTTCATACACGTGTATCTCATAGTCAGTTTTATGGTCAGACTTCGGCATTTAGCACTTGACGTCATCGCTCTCTCTGTCTGTTACTCCTGCTCGCTCTGGAGTCCGGAGCATTTACCATAAAGATCAGAATACGTGGGCACTTCAGATTTAGGGGCGGCTCACTTCACCATGTAAACTCGAGGAGCGACTGGCTTGACCGCAGTAATCAGCTGGCTATCCAGCGCGAGCCACATGCGTAAATGGATGAGAGGGGAGATGACTGCTAGAAGTCAAAGACGTCGTATTTAAGTTTATGTTCTGCTTGTTCAACAGTCGTTTGATGTATAGATATTTTTATCATTCAGAGAGGATTTGATTTGCAGTTTGAATCTTCTTTTTTTTCTTTTGGCGCTCGTGATTTTCCTTTGGCGCTGGTTGAAACCTCTTTGGGGGGCCCCAAAGAATTCTCTCTGCAGGAAAAACCCTGATATTGAAGCAGCCAAACTGCTGTTAGTCTCTGGAAACAGTCTCAGACGGTTTGCTGGTTTCTGAGTGTAAATTGATGATATTTAACTTTAAGTGTGTTTAAAAACTCTGATTGTTGCTGGATGTGTTTCAACTTTTATCTGTTAGTCGTTCTAAACTTGTTAACATTTGGTTTAATGTGTCTGTAGAATTTGAGTCTTTATGTGATAATAATATAAAACTATGTTTGCCAAAATAAATGTTTAATTCACTTAGATTAACTTCTATTCTTCTTTTGAAGAAATTATTGATGTTGTTAAAGATTTTGAGTAAGAACTCAACAGACTACAACAATATTGATATGACATTGGTGAAAAGTATAATTAACTCTGTGATAAAACCTTTCACATATATCTGCAATCAATCCCTGGAAAATGGTGTCTTTCCAAATAACATGAAAATTGCTAAGGTTATACCAATATATAATTCCTGAACACATTTTCTTAAACTACAGACCGGTCTCTTTACTGCCACAATTCTCCAAAATACTGGAAAAACTATACTATGTAAGACTACATGATTTTATTACTAAACACAATATACTGTATGATCAACAGTATGGATTTAGAAACAACAGGACCACCTCAATGGCACTCATAGAATTTGTAGAAGAGATCACAACAGCCGTCGAAAACAAAGATTATGCCGTAGGAGTTTTCCTGGATCTTCAAAAAGCATTTGACACAGTTGACCATAACTTATTAGTGTGAATGCTTCCAGCATTCACACTATTGTTATTCTACTGCAAAAAAATTTATTAGTGTGAATGCTGGAAGCATTCACACTATTGTTATCCAAATCTTTATTATTAGTGTGAATGCTGGAAGCATTCACACTATTGTTATTCTACTGCAAAAAAATTTATTATTATTATTATTCTACTTCCGTGCGTTTTTTGGACCGCTTCTCCTCCTAGAGCGTTTGTGCGACGTCCACCATTCAAGTATCAAACTATGCGGCCTCTTCGGGACATGATGGCTATGACTTTTGTAGTTTTTACTACTTTTATTTTTAAAGTTATTTAAGTTTTTGTCCAAAATTTGGCCCCATTGAAATCAATGGGAAAATTTTCAAAATTTTCACGTTTTTCCCAGCCTCATAACTTTGGCTGTGTTCTGCCTAGAGACTCCATTTTTGCTTTAAAATGTTCACACACTTGTCCTCTATTCATATTACTTTCACTTGTCTTGCTACCTTTTATACTTTTCAAACTGTACCTCCAACTGTTGGGTGAAGTTTTGAACTTTTCTCACATTTTAGAGTGAGTGACATCATCAGTAGAGTGCGACAGAGTTCTGAAATAGTTTCAAAATCTCCCGAACAAATTGCTCTCCTGACTACAATCTTTACCCCACACACGTAAATTTACCCTCAAAATGTAGGAAAACTTGTCCTCTCTGACATATTGAGTTTTCAGGCCAATTGGAGAAAAGGTTTTTTCACCGTGAGCTTCAAAGCGGCAGGCGGTCCAGAGAAATCTCCATCTGAGCTAATGTTAAACTTAGGCCTGACTTCACTGACCACACCTCTTGGGACTAACTTTTCAAATCGCTGTGGTTTCCACATTTCTTGGACCCCAGACATGAAAATCACATCGACGCGTTCGGCCATTTGTCCTCTTGCTCACAAAATCATCGTTTAGCCACCAACTCTTAATTTAAGCCCTTGAAATGAGCATCCAATAGGGAGACGTTTTCCCCTTTTTTCTCATTGTCTCCCTCTGTGTGATTGCCCTGATTGTCCTCACCTGTGTCTCGTTAGTCTCAGCTGTGTATTTTTAGTCTCTGTGTTTCTTCCCTACTTTTACTCCTAATCTTCTACTTCTCCTACTTTTTCTTCATCATCTTCTGCTGATTCTTCTTCATTCAGCAGTGTTTTGCAAAACATTTCAGCCGTCAGCATTCACACGCATTTTCCGCAGGTAAATGCAATTTCTAGTTATTATTATTATTATTATTATTCTACTTCCGTGCGTTTTTTGGACCGCTTCTCCTCCTAGACCGTTTGTGCGACGTCCACCATTCAAGTATCAAACTATCCGGCTTCTTCGGGACATGATGGCTATGACTTTTGTAGTTTCTATTACTTTTATTTTTAAAGTTATTTAAGTTTTTGTCTAAAATTTGGCCCCATTGAAATGAATGGGAAAATTTTCAAAATTGTCATGTTTTTCTCAGCCTCATAACTCTGGCTGTGTTCTGCCTAGAGACTCCATTTTTGCTTTAAAATGTTCACACACTTGTCCCCTATTCATATTACTTTCACTTGTCTTGCTACCTTTTATACTTTTCAAACTGTACCTCCAACTGTTGGGTGAAGTTTTGAACTTTTCTCACATTTTAGAGTGAGTGACATCATCAGTAGAGTGCGACAGAGGGAGTGAAATAGTTTCAAAATCTCCCGAACAAATTGCTCTCCTGACCACAATCTTCCCCCCACACACATAAATTTACCCTCAAAATGTAGGAAAACTTGTCCTTTCTGACATATTGAGTTTTCAGGACAATTGGAGAAAAGCTTTTTCCACCGTGAGCTTCAAAGCGGCAGGCGGTCCAGAGAAATCTCCATCTGGGCTAATGTTAAACTTAGGCCTGACTTCACTGACCACACCTCTTGGGACTAACTTTTCAAATCGCTGTGGTTTCCACATTTCTTGGACCCCAGACATGAAAATCACATCGACGCGTTCGGCCATTTGTCCTCTTGCTCACAAAATCATCGTTTAGCCCCCAACTCTTAATTTAAGCCCTTGAAATGAGCACCCAATAGGGAGACGTTTTCCCCTTTTCTCTCATTGTCTGCCTCTGTGTGATTGCCCTGATTGCCCTCACCTGTGGCTCGTTAGTCTCAGCTTTGTATTTTTAGTCTCTGTGTTTCTTCCCTACTTTTACTCCTAATCTTCTACTTCTCCTACTTTTTCTTCATCATCTTCTGCTGATTCTTCTTCATTCAGCAGTGTTTTGCAAAACATTTCAGCCGTCAGCATTCACACGCATTTTCCGCAGGTAAATGCAATTTCTAGTTAGTGTGAATGCTGGAAGCATTCACACTATTGTTATTCTACTGCAAAAAAATTTATTATTATTATTATTCTACTTCCGTGCGTTTTTTGGACCGCTTCTCCTCCTAGAGCGTTTGTGCGACGTCCACCATTCAAGTATCAAACTATGCGGCCTCTTCGGGACATGATGGCTATGACTTTTGTAGTTTTTACTACTTTTATTTTTAAAGTTATTTAAGTTTTTGTCCAAAATTTGGCCCCATTGAAATCAATGGGAAAATTTTCAAAATTTTCACGTTTTTCCCAGCCTCATAACTTTGGCTGTGTTCTGCCTAGAGACTCCATTTTTGCTTTAAAATGTTCACACACTTGTCCTCTATTCATATTACTTTCACTTGTCTTGCTACCTTTTATACTTTTCAAACTGTACCTCCAACTGTTGGGTGAAGTTTTGAACTTTTCTCACATTTTAGAGTGAGTGACATCATCAGTAGAGTGCGACAGAGTTCTGAAATAGTTTCAAAATCTCCCGAACAAATTGCTCTCCTGACTACAATCTTTACCCCACACACGTAAATTTACCCTCAAAATGTAGGAAAACTTGTCCTCTCTGACATATTGAGTTTTCAGGCCAATTGGAGAAAAGGTTTTTTCACCGTGAGCTTCAAAGCGGCAGGCGGTCCAGAGAAATCTCCATCTGAGCTAATGTTAAACTTAGGCCTGACTTCACTGACCACACCTCTTGGGACTAACTTTTCAAATCGCTGTGGTTTCCACATTTCTTGGACCCCAGACATGAAAATCACATCGACGCGTTCGGCCATTTGTCCTCTTGCTCACAAAATCATCGTTTAGCCACCAACTCTTAATTTAAGCCCTTGAAATGAGCATCCAATAGGGAGACGTTTTCCCCTTTTTTCTCATTGTCTCCCTCTGTGTGATTGCCCTGATTGTCCTCACCTGTGTCTCGTTAGTCTCAGCTGTGTATTTTTAGTCTCTGTGTTTCTTCCCTACTTTTACTCCTAATCTTCTACTTCTCCTACTTTTTCTTCATCATCTTCTGCTGATTCTTCTTCATTCAGCAGTGTTTTGCAAAACATTTCAGCCGTCAGCATTCACACGCATTTTCCGCAGGTAAATGCAATTTCTAGTTATTATTATTCTACTTCCGTGCGTTTTTTGGACCGCTTCTCCTCCTAGAGCGTTTGTGCTACGTCCACCATTCAAGTATCAAACTATCCGGCTTCTTCGGGACATGATGGCTATGACTTTTGTAGTTTCTACTACTTTTATTTTTAAAGTTATTTAAGTTTTTGTCCAAAATTTGGCCCCATTGAAATGAATGGGGAAATTTTCAACTTTTTCACGTTTTTACACTTTTTTCTCAGCCTCATAACTCTGGCTGTGTTCTGCCTAGAGACTCCATTTTTGCTTTAAAATGTTCACACACTTGTCCTCTATTCATATTACTTTCACTTGTCTTGCTACCTTTTATACTTTTCAAACTGTACCTCCAACTGTTGGGTCAAGTTTTGAACTTTTCTCACATTTTAGAGTGAGTGACATCATCACTAGAGTGCGACAGAGGGAGTGAAATAGTTTCAAAATCTCCCGAACAAATTGCTCTCCTGACCACAATCTTCACCCCACACACATAAATTTACCCTCAAAATGTAGGAAAACTTGTCCTCCCTGACATATTGAGTTTTCAGGACAATTGGAGAAAAGCTTTTTCCACCGTGAGCTTCAAAGCGGCAGGCGATCCCGAGAAATCTCCATCTGGGCTAATGTTAAACTTAGGCCTGACTTCACTGACCACACCTCTTGGGACTAACTTTTCAAATCGCTGTGGTTTCCACATTTCTTGGACCCCAGACATGAAAATCACATCGACGCGTTCGGCCATTTGTCCTCTTGCTCACAAAATCATCGTTTAGCCACCAACTCTTAATTTAAGCCCTTGAAATGAGCATCCAATAGGGAGACATTTTCCCCCGTTTTCTCATTGTCTGACTGCGTTTAAGCAGTATCTTCCACTTGTCCCCATTGAAATGAATGGGAAAATTTTCATGTTTTTCTCAGCCTCATAACTCTGGCTGTGTTCTGCCTAGAGACTCCATTTTTGCTTTAAAATGTTCACACACTTGTCCTCTATTCATATTAATTCACTTGTCTTGCTACCTTTTATACTTTTCAAACTGGACCTCCAACTGTTTTGTGATGTTTTTAACTGCTTTCACATTTTTTGAATAGGTGCGTGTGTGGTGGAATGTTCCGGGCTAGAGTGAGTGACATCATCGCTAGACTGGCACAGAGTTCTGTTTTTGAGCGGGAAACACAGTGTGCACGTGATTGGCCGAAGTTACTGTTACTATGTGACATAATTGTTTGCCAAGACCCAGAGCCTTGTATAACAGCGGTCAGGGTTACCCTAACCCTACCCTTGAAATGAGCACCCAATAGGGAGACGTTTTCCCCTGCCTCTGTGTGTTTCCCTGTGTGATTGCCCTGATTGTCCTCACCTGTGTCTTGTTAGTCTCTGTGTTTCTTCCCTACTTTTACTTCTACTCCTAATCTGCTACATCTACTATTCCTTCAGCTATTTCTGCTGATTCTTCTTCATTCAGCAGTGTTTTGCAAAACATTTCTACTGTTTCTTCATTATAAGATGTCGAGAAAAATCAAAGAAAATAAAGTATAAAGTTAAAATTCAACAAGTTGCCATTGTTTTGACTTTACTCAAACGTCATTTGGATTGAGCCTTTATAATAGCTCAATATATTCACTATTTATATTCATTCCCAAAAAAAAGTTCAAATAATTATTAAAAAAAAATAATCTCTAAGACTATTTGTTATTATTTATTTTTAACTTTGTGGTAAGTTATTACGTTTTTCTGAAAACCCATACGCAAAAATGTCTTCGAAGAATGGCTAATCATCTTTATTAAATGATGTCTTACGCCCCACTCCCTCCGGCTGCACTATTCCATCATGACACTCAGGTCACTGCACATCGCTTGTTTAAGGGAATGATTGACGCGGCATCACAGGTGACAGACAGTGAGAAAAGAGAGGCTCACTTCAGCTGCATGAGTGCAAGATAGAAACGGATTTTCTCGTTTTTATTCGCAATTAACGGAAATTAAGTTTCGCCGAAATAACAACATCCTTGTGCAGATTTGTAGGAAATTAAAAGTCAAGATTTGTCGAGTCTGTCTCCAAGAGGAGAAGAAAATAACTTTTAAAATGCTTGTTTTTTCAAAGGAGCTCGGCTCGATTGTTTCCGATGCGTTTCTGGAACTCAGAAATCTAAACGCTCATCGGCTTTTGTGACGGAAGATGAGGAGAAATGCAGATATGGAGGATGACGAACAATACAGATACGGAGAAAACACTGAAAATATGTGTCTAACAGATTAGGAACCGATTTTAGTTAGATAGTATTAATTTTGTTTCAATTATCTTTTTTATTTTATTTGATTAATGCAAACAATAACTATTTTGCACGTATTGCAGTAATGACAGAAACGGATTTTCCGATGCGTTTCTGGAACTCAGAAATCTAAACGCTCATCGGCTTTTGTGACGAAGATGAGGAGAAATACAGAGATGGAGGATGAAGAACAATACAGATACGGAGAAAACACTGAAAATATGTGTTTTAACAGATTAGGAACCGATTTTAGTTAGATAGTATTAATTTTGTTTCAATTATCTATTTTATTTGATTAATGCAAACAATAACTATTTTGCACGTATTGCAGTAATGACATCAACCAATAAAAATGTGTTAAACATTTTAATAATAATATAATAAATTTCGTTTATTCTGAGTGCCATTGAACGCCTCGCACGCAGACTCGTATCAACGTCAGCGCATCAAAGAGTTACTTGTCATTGGATTTTCTAGCGGTAAGTACTGACAATCCGTCTCTCCTTAATATTTGAGGCTTTTACGGTAAAAATACATGTTTGGTGTTTTAGAAATAGGGCATAATATTCTCTAACTATTACCCACTTTTACCATGGGGGGAAAGGGAGAGTGAAATATTTTATATTACAACCGGAGAGTCCTACTTTAGCTAGTTAGCTTGTCGCTAGCTGTCAATGACTCAACAGAAAGCACAATATTACCCGTTTACAGCGGGGAATGTTTCTCAACACCTTATTTCATCAGTTTAGTATGTGTTATAACACACTGCCAGCTACAGACCAACTACCCTTGAATTCCTTAAGACAAAACTACAAACGAAGTTGATGGTTGTGGTCATGACCGTGTCTTAACAGCACGCGAGCGTTTTGTCTTGTTCTGTTGCGGATGACCGCACCTCTCCTTAATATTTGAGGCTTTTACGGTAAAAATACACGTTTGGTGTTTTAGAAATAGGGCATAATATTCTCTAACTATTACCCACTTTAACCATGGTGGGGGAAAGGGAGAGTGAAATATTTTACATTACAACCGGAGAGTCCTACTTTAGCTAGTTAGCTTGTCGCTAGCTGTCAATGACTCAACAGAAAGCTCAACATTACCCGTTTAGAGCGGTGAATATTTCTCAACACATTATTTAATCAGTTTAGTATGTGTTAAAAATACATGTTTGGTGTTTTAGAAATAGGGCATAATATTCTCTAACTATTACCCACTTTTACCATGGTGGGGGAAAGGGAGAGTGAAATATTTTACATTACAACCGGAGAGTCCTACTTTAGCTAGTTAGCTTGTCGCTAGCTGTCAATGACTCAACAGAAAGCACAATATTACCCGTTTAGAGCGGTGAATATTTCTCAACACATTATTTAATCAGTTTGGTGTTTTAGAAATAGGGCATAATATTCTCTAACTATTACCCACTTTTACCATGGGGGGAAAGGGAGAGTGAAATATTTTACATTACTGTGTAAAATAGAAACAGGTCATCGCGCCACATTGCGTGCTGTTAGGACAGCGCTGTGTCACTAGCATGCGCTGCCTCTTGAGTAGGCAGTAGCAGCATATTGAACCCATATTGAATATTGCCCATTATAACCGCTGATACGTCTTACCGACCGTTCTGGTTTTTATAATGCAAATAACTCTGTTTATGTTGAACTAAAATGATTTTTTTCCTTCCCTTCCTCCCTCCTACACCACTGTGCCATCCACGGCCACCTCCTCCACTTTTACAACTGACTGGACTCCTTCCCCCCCCAATCAGAACAGTAAGTATAGACGCATGAGTCGTGACATTGCCATCACTGAATGGAAATCTCCATGTATCTCCATAGCAGACATGTTCCTGGGACGTCAAGTCACACTCATGGCTGCTGTGGGAATATGCTCTAATAATTTATAGAGTCATGTCAGACCCGATTAACAAAATTGTGTCATATTAATGAATTAAAAAGCAAAGCCATTTCATTGTGTCTTGTAACATTAGTAAGCACTATTTCTTTTTTTTTTTTTTACAAAACTACTTTTTCTCTATCTCCAACTGAGTGTTTGACAGGCATTTAGTTGACCCAATTTAATGCATATAACAAATTCAGATTAAAAAAATCCACCTCGAAACTACTCGGATTGAGCTGTGACATGTTTCTGTAACATAACCTGTGTTAACAGAGCATTTTTCAAAATACTCATGTATTTTTATGTTTTTTTTGTCTTTTCAGATCATCTTTGACACCCTACACAAATCTACGGTAATAACTTACTGCCTTAAAAACAAATTCCTGATTACGGGTAATATGATCCACTAAATGTCAGTGTTTTAAGTACATTTAAGTAGCTGTTGGCTAGGTGTTACAGTTCACCTCAAGTATTTAGTTTACATAAACATACATAAATCCACAAGTAATATGAAATAAAGACAACAATTATCCTCCTTGTCCGTGTTAGAGACTTGTCAGGTGTTACCTGATGTAACACAGGTGTTTCCAGGGGAAAGGTTTTAAGGTGTTTCTACAATTAAACAAAATATCTCTCTGTCCCCTTCTCTAACTGCAGACCGTTGTTGACAACTTTTCCAGCAAACCCTGAAATGTAAGTTCACATTACTTTGTTTTGTGTGGCCACAACCAGTAATCACATATTATTAAGAATGTAAACAATTGAAAAGTTGCCGTTAAACAATTCCCTATGTGCCCACAAATTCTACACTTTGATTTTAAATAAAAGTTGGAATGAGCTGTGAGGTTAACTTTACAAGATATTAACTTTTCACTTTTTCCCCAAATCTCTCCACACCTATTGTCTTTCATCTGACAGCAGACCATCGCCGTGAGGTAGCCAGTCTGCAGTAAGTTTACACACGTACATACAGTCAGTCTGAATGTAATACACACTTTTATTAAGTGGTAGTGGAACTTGAGGATGTCTGAAGTCGTATTTACAGCTCTGGTAATTTGGCTTCAGTCAAATTCAAGAGCCTGTATCTGAATAAGGTTGATCCTATCCAGTAGGGGTGTAACGGTACACAAAAATTTCGGTTCGGTACGGCACAGTAAATGCTGAAAGTGTGAGGTGTTGGTGATTTGAAATGAAACTAAAATCTCTCTCTTTGTCCCCTCATTTCATTCTCTGTTGGTCACAGACTCAGTGGTAAGTTCACACAATAAATTAGACGATGCGTTGAATTTCACACTCTTTTTTTTCATTACACACAGTAAAATATATCAACAGTATCAATAAAATGTATTTTAACAACTACCTGATGTCTGTTTCCTTTTTGTCTTACAGGTGTGCTGATCCCCAGCCAGCTCCCCAGCTGATCTCCATCTCTACCTCTATCTCGTATTCTATCTTTATCTCTCCCCTCTATTACTTCTCTCTATCTCATCTCTTACATCTATCTATATTGAAGGCTCCCTATCTTTTCTGTCCATCTACCCCTCTATCTATTTTGAGAAACTCTATCTTGCTTTGTCTATCCATCTACCCCTCTATCTATTTTGAAGGCTCTCTATCTTTTCTATCCATCTACCCCTCTATCTATTTTGAGAAACTCTATCTTGCTTTGTCTATCCATCTACCCCTCTATCTATTTTGAGAAACTCTATCTTGCTTTGTCTATCCATCTACCCCTCTATCTATTTTGAAGGCTCTCTATCTTGTCTATCCATCTACCCCTCTATCTATTTTGAGAAACTCTATCTTGCTTTGTCTATCCATCTACCCCTCTATCTATTTTGAGAAACTCTATCTTGCTTTGTCTATCCATCTACCCCTCTATCTATTTTGAAGGCTCTCTATCTTTTCTATCCATCTACCCCTCTATCTATTTTGAAGGCTCCCTATCTTTTCTATCCATCTACCCCTCTATCTATTTTGAGAAACTCTATCTTGCTTTGTCTATCCATCTACCCCTCTATCTATTTTGAAGGCTCCTGCAGGAAGACATATTTGGAGTGGCTGTTCCCTTTCTGCAGACTGACAGTTCTACCACAGGAGCATTCATCTGAACAGCTACAATGCCAAGGAAGAGCAAGAGATCTCAAGCCCAAAGGCTTCGCTGGCAGAAGGTAGATGATATCAACTGTGCAACTGTTTGTTTTTCTGAGAGCAGTGGGGAGGTAAAGAGATCCACAGTGCCTGATTCCATGAGTATGACACAAGAAGGGCAAATGTCATCATGTGTACCACAAGTATCTTATGCAGACATGGTGAAGAGAGTATGTGATCCAGGTGTAGCAGGCCCTTCTCAGTCTTGGCAAGTAAACAATGTAGGTCCAAGTGATGAGCAACATGTACCACAGGTATCTCAGGCAGGCATTGTGAAGAGAGGCAGTAGCACTGATCCATATACCGCAGGCCCTTCTCATTCTCAGGTATCTCATGCAGATATTTTAAACAGCCATGACCAGTTTGTAGCAGGTCCACCTCATGCAGCCAGTGTAAACACTGCAGCTGATGAACAAAGTGTCAGTGCATCCCAAAGCCAGGCTTCTTTTATCTACAGTTCTAGAACCAGAAATAAACAATGTACCTGTAACTCACTCACATTTCTTGCATTTCTGTATGAGAATGAAAACCTCACTAGAGCTGACCTGGATCTTGTTTTGGACCAAGGTAACGCGATGTACACACAGGTTAGAAAAAGGGTTCCTAACCACATTCATTTGACCACGGATGAACTTCCTGACTCTGTTCCTGCACGCCGTTGCACACACATTGTGGACATGTCACAACTTTCCAGATACGGCTCATTTGGAGATCCTCATCCTGGAGCAGTAGATTACTTTCTTGACCTTGAGTCCGGATTGTCCTGCTTGTTGTCGGATGTGCAGTATGCGTTGCTGTTGATGAGTTCGTTGTGCATTGCAGTATTCAGAACCAGGTCAGGCAGATACGGTTTCTTTGATCCACATGCTAGGACAGCCAAGGGTTTGCCTCTAAACCAGCGTACACCCACTCCCGGGACAGCGGTTATGGTAACATTCACACGTCTGAGTGACATGATTGACAGGCTCATCAAGTATCACAAGATGTTGGGCACAGCAGAATCCTGTAACTACGAGTTAAAGCCTGTTGTATTTTACGATGTCAACACTGTCAACCTGAGTAATGTCATCCCAGCTACAGATATTCAGCCCACAGCTCACACAGACTCAACCACTCTGTTCGATGATGCAACTCAAAACAAATCGACTGCAAGTGCTGCAACAAACGCTGATCTAACTGAAAACACTGTTCATGACGTGTTTGCCGACATGGAAACTGAACCAGAACCACTGAGCCAAAGGAGCCCCGTCACAGTAAATGATGTTTGTGAGAAGTCCGTACAGGGAATCCCAACTAAAATAACATCTGTGTCATCTGAGAGACAAACGCAGGTCCACATCATGTTCCCTAATACCCAAACTGAACAAGAACCAGTTATTACTGAACTCAACTTTAATTCTGACACATCACAACTTTGTCCTCAGAGTGAGTCAAACTTAACTGTTCCTTTGGTAAATTCTTTTGACAACGATAATGTCTTAGATGACATCATTATCAGGCTATCAAAAATGAACAAGCAGCAAAGGAAAAAATACAAGAGGAGACTATTGCTATCGGAAAATGTGTCACAAAGAAAAGACACTCAAAAGATAAGAGAGAGAGAAAGATATGCTTCAGATAGAACGTATAGAGCAAAGAAAAAATCGTATTCATGTAAGAAACGTTCTGATGAAGAATTCACTCAAAGAAAACGAGAATATGTTGCCAACCAATACAGAAACAAACCTGAAATACAGCAGAAAAAAAGGAAAAGTATTACCATGAGATATAGAGAAAACATTGATTTCAGACAAAAGCAAAAACTATATATTAAGAGTAGATATGCTGTCGATCTACAATTTAGACTAAAGCAAAAACAAAATATTACTCAGAGATATGCTATTGATCCTGCATTTCAACTGAAGCAAAAACAAAACATTACTGGGAGATATGCTGTTGATCCTGCATTTCGACTGAAGCAAAAACAAAATATTACTGGCAGATATAGAGACAATATTGATTTCAAGCTGAGGCAGCGATCTTATGTCACTCAACGTTATGCCCATGATGAAGCCTTCCGTCTCAAGCACAGAGAACTAATGAGAAAAATAATGCAAAACAGGCACAAGAACAATGTTGCATTCAGGACCATGCATAACATGAGATGTGCCCTGAAAATAACAAGAAAATACAGGCAGATGACTAGACCAACCCATGAGAGTGACAGAGAGAGTGACAATGCTTTGATCAAGGAGGCCATGGCTATTTTCAAGTCTCATATAAAAGCTGGTCCAACGTTCGTGTGCACCGTGTGTCACAAAGCCTCATTTCCAAACCAAGTCAAAACATGCAAGAGGTCAAACTATGTAAAGAATCCTAATGTGGTTGCAGCCTGCCTCACAGGAAAATATGTTCATGTCTGTGACGATGACTGCAGGAGTAGTCAATGCAAAGTGCCCAATGAGAGAAAGGAGGAGTGGATTTGTCACACCTGCCATGATCATCTGAAAAATGGAGCCATGCCCAAACTTGCTGTTGCAAACAACTTGTGGTTGGATGACATACCAACTGAACTGTGTGACCTAAACATTCTGGAGAGACATCTCATAGCAAAGTGCATAGCGTTCGCAAAAATCATTCCTCTTCCTAAAGGTCAACAGAGAGCTATACATGGTAATGTAGTGTGTGTCCCGTCTGAGGTTCAAGAAACGGTCAAGGCTTTGCCCAGATTGAGGAGCGAGTCTCAGGTGTTGAGAGTGAAACTGAAGAGACGTTTGTGTTACAAAGGTCATCAGCTGTTCCAGACTGTAACCTGGTCTAAATTAGTGCAAGCTCTGAAAAAGCTAAAACAGATTCACCCACAGTACGACGATGTCACCATCAGAGATGAGGAGGAGTTATGTGACCCAACACTTGCAGATGATGACGATGATGAATCAATGGATGATGATGACTATGATGCAGATGATCTGATGGAAATTAACAGGCTCGAGAGCGATGTGATGTGTGATGGAGATGCCGAAAATGGTCCTGAAAATGAGCAACAAAACAAGACGATGCTTCGTGATGACAATCGGACACAGGAGAACGGTGATGATGACATTGATGGCGACGAGGCACAACAGGAGAGTAACAATAGTGGTGGAATAGTTCTGGAATCATGCCTTCAGCCACGTGATGTTTCAGAGGAGATATTATGTTACAGTGAAGGGATTTACTCTGTAGCACCGGCAGAGGGAAACAGTCCAGTCAGTTTTTTTAAGGAAAAGAACTTGGAGGGAAAAGCTTTTCCTGTTCAGTTTCCAACTGGTCAGAATACCCTGGATGAAAACAGACCTATTAAACTAACACCCAGTGGATATTTCAAAGCGAGGCTGTTTGGTGTTGATGATCGCTTTGCCAGAGACACAAATTATTTGTTTTTTGCTCAGTTTGTGACAGAGATATACTTGGCCACTTCCAGCATGTCAATACAGCTGCGCAAAGGAAAACCTTTCACCAGAGACGGACGTAGAATAACGTCGAGAATGCTGAGAGACAAATATGAGGTGGAGAAACTTGTGAGGAACAGGGATGCAATTCGATTCATGCAGCCACTCAGAGGAACACCAGCATACTGGGACAAAACAACCAAAGATCTGTTTGCTATGATCAGACAGCTGGGAATCCCTACGTTCTTTTGCACGTTTTCTGCAGCAGAAATGCGTTGGCCTGAGGTGATTATAGCCATAAAAGCACAGCAGGGTGAGGAAGTGAATTTTGAAGAGCTGGACTGGTCTACCAAGTGTGACATTCTGAGAAGCAATCCTGTGACAACAATGCGCATGTTTGATAAGCGTGTCGAGGCCCTGTTTAGAGATTTGATTTTGTCGCCTGCACAACCCCTGGGCAACGTTTTTGACTTTTTCTACCGCCTTGAGTTCCAACACAGAGGAAGTCCTCACATACATGGCCTACTATGGGTCGAAGGTGCCCCCGTGTTTGAGAAAGACAGTGATCAGACTGTGTGCGAGTTTGTGTCCAAATACATCACTGCTCAGCTACCTGACCCAAATACGCAACCTGAACTGTACAAGATAGTCACAGAAGTCCAAATTCACAGCAAAAGCCACTCAAAGACTTGTTTCAAAGGTGCAAGATCTGGGTGCAGGTTTGGTTTCCCGAAGCAACCGTGCAGAAAGATGATGATAACAAGACCTGCAGATGATGAGGGGTTACTCAGGCTTGAAATGGCAAAGAGAAAACTGGCACCACTGATTCAGCTGCTGAATGAACCTGCAACTGCCTCCCTGAGTTTAGTAGAGGTCCTCGCTCGATGTGATTTAACTATGAATGAATATGAGCAACACCTGCACATGATGAGCCATTCCAGCAATATCGTACTCCAACGTGATCCAAAGGACTGCTGGGTAAATCCTTACAACCCTCACCTGCTTGACGTGTGGTCGGCAAACATGGACCTACAGTTCATCCTGTCTTATTACGGTCTGATACACTACATCTGCACATACATGTGCAAAAGTGAGAACTCTGTGAGTCGATATCTGCAAGGACTCATTGAAAACTCCAACAGAGACTGTGTCAATGAATGTGATGAGATGAGGGAAATCATGCAGGCATATTCCAAAAAGAGAGAGATTTCTGCACAGGAAGCTGTTGCCCGTTGCACTGGACTTAGCATGAAAAGGTCTTCCCGTGGTGTCGTGTTCATTCCGACAGATGACAACGCAGTTAAAATGAGTCTCCCACGCTCAAGCCTTGACAACAGAACACCAGATAGTCTGAATGTGTGGATGACATCTTTGACAGACAAGTACAAAGCCAGACCTGAAACGCCGGAGTTTGAGCAGATGTGCATGGCAGACTTTGCCTCTTGCTGCAGATTTGTGTATGGACAACAGAAGAAAGGGAGAAATGTTGTGCCTCTGCTGAATGAGTTGGGCCATGTACAGAGGAGAGAAGCCGATAAACCTGCAGTCATCAGATATCGCCGCATATCCAAGGAGAAATATCCTGAGCAGTATTATGGCACGTTGCTTAAACTGTATCTTCCTCACCGCTCAGACCAAGAACTGAAAAGAACGTCTCTACCCACGTACGAGTCATTCCACAACAGTGCTATAGTTCAGCTGCCATATTCTCCCCGTCCTGAGTATGTTAGAGCCATCGTGGACAGAAACAAACGGAGATATGAAAAAAACAGTGACGAAATCGAGAGTGCTGTCCAGGAGTACGAGGAAAACAGAGACGTGATAGATGAGTGGTCTAATTTAGCACCAGAATCTGAAATAGTGAGGATGGAGTGTATCGATGAACTGGAAGCCAGACAGAGCGATCATGAAAATGTACAAGAGAATGTACCTGACTACAGTAGACGGGCTAATGCTGCTACAGAAGTGAGAGTCACAAGAGAGCCCCCTGTGATCGATCCCACAGTGTTACGTCAGATGTATCAGAGTCTGAACCGGAAACAAGCGTGTGTGTTCTATGCTGTGAGAGATTGGTGCATAAAGCGTGTCTGTGGACTAAACCCAGAGCAGTTCTTTTATTATGTAAACGGTGGAGCTGGAACCGGAAAGTCACACCTCATTAAATGCATCTACTCTGAGGCATCCAAGATACTGTGCAAACTGCCCACACGCGCCGAGGAAGCTGACATATCAAACCCCACTGTGCTGTTGACTGCTTTCACTGGAACTGCAGCCTTTAACATCTCCGGTACAACACTGCACTCTCTCCTCAAGCTGCCCAGAAGCCTTAAACCACCATTTCAAGGTCTTGGTAACAAACTGGATGAAGTCCGATGTGAGCTTTCCAATGCCGAAATCCTTGTTATTGACGAGGTGTCCATGGTGTCAAAGCCCCTGTTTGCATATGTGGATGTGAGACTGAAACAGATCAAAGGTAATCACAGACCCTTCGGAGGCATGTCAGTTATAGCTGTGGGAGATTTTTATCAGCTGCCACCTGTACGACACTCCAAACCACTTTGTGTCTATGACCCGTCTGAGATTGACCTGTGGCAGGAAAACTTTCAGATGATCACTCTGACAGAGATCATGCGACAGAAGGATGACATTGTCTTTGCAGAGATGTTGAACAGGATCCGTGTGAAGGGAAAAGCAGAAGAGCTTTCTGTAGCAGACAGAACTTTGCTGTCACAGTGTGTCACTGAACCAGACCGTTGTCCAACTGACGCCCTGCACATTTTTGCAACTAATAAACAAGTAGAGGCACACAACTCTGCAACTTTATCCCTGCTCCATTCTCATGTCACCACCATTGATGCAGATGACTTTAAAAAGGACCCACACACTGGACACATGACAAGACAAGGTGCACCATTGAAAGGAGGCAGAAATGATTTACCTAACACACTGAATGTCGCTGAAGGCGTTCGAGTCATGCTAACCAGAAACATAGAAGTGTCTGAAGGTTTGGTGAACGGATCATTTGCTACACTAGGCAGAGTCATATCCACTGAACAGAATGGCTCTACTCATGTCACTAGGCTTGGCCTCAAGATGGATGATGAAACAGCTGGCAGGAGTTATCGTAACGGAGCAGGAGCTGACAATCTGGTGTACATAGAGAGATCGGAGGAGAGTCTGAAACAAAATGGAGTGGTGCGCAGACAGTTTCCAATGAAACTTGCCTTTGCATGTACAATACACAAGGTGCAAGGAATGACGAGGGAATCGGCTGTCGTTTCACTGAAACACATTTTTGAACCAGGCATGGCGTATGTTGCTATCAGTAGAGTGACCTCTCTCTCAGGACTGCACATGCTCGACTTGGATGAGAGTAAAATCTATGCAAACCAACAAGTCAGTGCAGCTTTAGAGGCCATGAGACAAGTCAACTTGGACCATATGATGCCGCTTCTCCAGATTCAGCAGACACTGAGCAGCGGTGACACTGTGAGCATTGTTCACCACAACACAGAAGGATTGCCATCTCATGTCAGCGACGTCAAGAGCCATCATGAACTTCATCTTGCGGATATTTTGTGTCTCACAGAAACACACCTTCAAGGTTCCTCAGTTGCAGACAGTCTCCTTTTAGAGGGCTACAGGATGTTCACACGCAACAGACACATGTCATATGCAAATTTTCCAGAAATCGCCAGCAGAGGGTGTGGTGGAGTCGCCGTTTATGTGAAAAACCACTTGCAGGCGCACGAAAAAAGGTACATAAATAATGTAACTGACCTTGAGTTTGTGGCTTTGAAGGTTGAAGCTCCGGTGAGGGCACTGATTGCTGCCGTGTACAGACCTCCCAACTACAGTGTTGCAGCATTTCTGACCAACCTGGGATGTCTTTTGGACTCACTGGAGATCATGGACTGCCATCCCATCATTGTGTGTGGCGATTTCAATGAGAACCTGTTTTCAAACACCAGGAAGCCGATTCTGGAGCTCTTTCAGTCCAAGGGATATGCTCAACTGATCACCGCTGCCACAACAGATAAGAGCACCCTCCTGGACCCCATTTTTATCTCGCGACCACAGCAATGTCTCCACTCAGGTGTCATGCAGACCTATTACAGTTACCACAACCCTGTTTACTGTGTGCTGTCCTCTAACAGCTCGTAAAGAAGTCAGCTTGATGATTTTCAAGATTAAGAAAAGGAAAACCTGGATGTTTTATTAAACTTGTAAATATTAAGAGTAAATACAGTAAAAACAATGCAATTCTCAAGCATTTTTTCAGATGGAGGAAGCTCTGCGGTCCGGCTGCAACACCTCGCCAGGCTGCCTCAGTCTCAGCGGGGGTGGGTGGGTGAGGACCAGAGTACTCCTTCTCAACTGGAAATCTGCTGGACCTGTCTCCATTTTGGTACAGTGATAACAAGTTTCAGAGTGTTTTTTGACAACTTTTTTTTTGGCCTGTGCATTTATCAAGTTAGGGCTGGTGGGTGAGGATTGATAAATGCACAGGCAAAAACTCTTTTAGCAACTGTAACTTTAACTGTACAAGGAGTATATCAGAAAGTGTGTGTTGTCGATGAACAGACACTTTCTGATGTACTGATAGCTTCCAGCTGAAACCCCAAAATGTTCTTTCCACCCAATTTTCTACAATTCTTTGACAATTTTTTATCGAGGTGGGTGGCCTTGCAGATACTATAGCCTTTGTAAGTTTCCTTTTGTCTCCCTGGAGGTGGAGTGGGACAATTCTTTTATACTCTCAACTCCTCACCAACTACAGACAGCTTCTCAAATCCTCACTATTTCTATCTGAACTGCTGAGTGAGTTAATTTAAACCTTTAACCTGAAAGAAAAGGTTTACCTTGCCTTGTGCTAATCTGATCTCTGTTGAACAGCAGTTTTATAATCTCATAACAACTCTTAATGTTAAAGACTGAAAGCTAAGCTGAAGGTTTGTCTTCACATTGTCTACAACACATGGCTTATGTAAATGACTCACTCAAACTGTGTTTTTTTTTTTTTTTGTTTTGTTTTTTTACCAAAAATTGACTGCAAAACAGCAGCATCACAGAACACACTACTGGTCTACAGAAATGACTGCTTCTGTTGATAAGACAAAAATGAATTGTAACTTTTTTTTGTGTTGTTCTTCATGTCACTGAACACAGCCAAGTTAAAACATTTCAGAATTTTATACCTTCACTCATAAACTGTCATTTTTGTTTGTTTTGTTTGTTTTTTAACCAAAAATGACGCAGAACACACTACTGGTTTACTTAATGAGACAAAATTGAATTGTCTCTTTTTTTTGTATTGTTCTTTACTTTTTATGATCCATAATATGTATTATTTGATTTGATTTATTTTATCTTCATGCCTGCTCTCCCTATCATCATTTATTTGTTCTCCATTAATAAGACGTTATTCTTTTGATGTATCATTTTCTACATTTTTGTATTTATTTTTATATTTTTATTTATTTTGGTCTCTGCAGACACAGTCACCACCACATATGTATGGAGGCCCAGAAGGGACAATGGAGCAGGTTCACTTTAGGTGAAGTCTGTATTTTATTTAGCAATGAAAAGTTACTGACTCTAACTTTAACCTGAAAGAACAGGCTGATTTGTTTTGAATGTTTATTTATTTGGGGTTTCAGCTGGTTATTGTATAAAAGGTTTTTCACATGTTTTTACCTTGCCTTGTGCTAATCTGATCTCTGTTGAACAGCAGTTTTATAATCTCATAACAACTCTTAATGTTAAAGACTGAAAGCTAAGCTGAAGGTTTGTCTTCACATTGTCTACAACACATGGCTTATGTAAATGACTCACTCAAACTGTGTTTTTTGTTTTGTTTTGTTTTGTTTTTTACCAAAAATTGACTGCAAAACAGCAGCATCACAGAACACACTACTGGTCTACAGAAATGACTGCTTCTGTTGATAAGACAAAAATGAATTGTAACTTTTTTTTGTGTTGTTCTTCATGTCACTGAACACAGCCAAGTTAAAACATTTCAGAATTTTATACCTTCACTCATAAACTGTCATTTTTGTTTGTTTTGTTTGTTTTTTAACCAAAAATGACGCAGAACACACTACTGGTTTACTTAATGAGACAAAATTGAATTGTCTCTTTTTTTTGTATTGTTCTTTACTTTTTATGATCCATAATATGTATTATTTGATTTGATTTATTTTATCTTCATACCTGCTCTCCCTATCATCATTTATTTGTTCTCCATTAATAAGACATTATTCTTTTGATGTATCATTTTCTACATTTTTGTATTTATTTTTATATTTTTATTTATTTTGGTCTCTGCAGACACAGTCACCACCACATATGTATGGAGGCCCAGAAGGGACAATGGAGCAGGTTCACTTTAGGTGAAGTCTGTATAAAAACAATGCAATTCTCAAATATATTTCAGATGGAGGAAGCTCTGCGGTCCGGCTGCAACACCTCGCCAGGCTGCCTCAGTCTCAGCGAGGCTGGGGGGGTGGGGGGTGAGGCCCAGAGTACTCCTTCTCAACTGGAAATCTGCTGGACCTGTCTCCATTTTGGTGCAGTGATAACACGTTTCGGAGTGTTTTTTGACAACTTTCTTTTGGCCTGTGCATTTATCAAGTTAGGGCTGGTGGGTGAGGATTGATAAATGCACAGGCAAAAACTCTTTAAGCAACTGTAACTTTAACTGTACAAGGAGTATATCAGAAAGTAACAGAAACTTCGGCCAATCGTCTTGCTATCGTTTATACTTTTCCAAGCGGCAGGTGGTCCAGGGTGTGTGTGTGGTAGAATGTTCAGGCTAGAGTGGGACAGAGTTCTGCAGCTGTTTCTTAATCTACTATTAATTAATCTACTTCTTAATTCAGCAGTGTTTTGCAAAACATTTCAGCCGTCAGCATTCACACGCATTTTCCGCAGGTAAATGCAATTTCTAGTTATTATTCTACTTCCGTGCGTTTTTTGGACCGCTTCTCCTCCTAGAGCGTTTGTGCGACGTCCACCATTCAAGTATCAAACTATGCGGCCTCTTCGGGACATGATGGCTATGACTTTTGTAGTTTTTACTACTTTTATTTTTAAAGTTATTTAAGTTTTTGTCCAAAATTTGGCCCCATTGAAATGAATGGGAAAATTTTCAAAATTTTCACGTTTTTCCCAGCCTCATAACTTTGGCTGTGTTCTGCCTAGAGACTCCATTTTTGCTTTAAAATGTTCACACACTTGTCCTCTATTCATATTACTTTCACTTGTCTTGCTACCTTTTATACTTTTCAAACTGTACCTCCAACTGTTGGGTGAAGTTTTGAACTTTTCTCACATTTTAGAGTGAGTGACATCATCAGTAGAGTGCGACAGAGTTCTGAAATAGTTTCAAAATCTCCCGAACAAATTGCTCTCCTGACTACAATCTTTGCCCCACACACGTAAATTTACCCTCAAAATGTAGGAAAACTTGTCCTCTCTGACATATTGAGTTTTTTGAGGCCAATTGGAGAAAAGGTTTTTTCACCGTGAGCTTCAAAGCGGCAGGCGGTCCAGAGAAATCTCCATCTGAGCTAATGTTAAACTTAGGCCTGACTTCACTGACCACACCTCTTGGGACTAACTTTTCAAATCGCTGTGGTTTCCACATTTCTTGGACCCCAGACATGAAAATCACATCGACGCGTTCGGCCATTTGTCCTCTTGCTCACAAAATCATCGTTTAGCCACCAACTCTTAATTTAAGCCCTTGAAATGAGCATCCAATAGGGAGACGTTTTCCCCTTTTTTCTCATTGTCTCCCTCTGTGTGATTGCCCTGATTGTCCTCACCTGTGTCTCGTTAGTCTCAGCTTTGTATTTTTAGTCTCTGTGTTTCTTCCCTACTTTTACTCCTAATCTTCTACTTCTCCTACTTTTTCTTCATCATCTTCTGCTGATTCTTCTTCATTCAGCAGTGTTTTGCAAAACATTTCAGCCGTCAGCATTCACACGCATTTTCCGCAGGTAAATGCAATTTCTAGTTATTATTATTCTACTTCCGTGCAAAAAATTTTATTATTATTCTTCTACTTCCGTGCGTTTTTTGGACCGCTTCTCCTCCTAGAGCGTTTGTGCTACGTCCACCATTCAAGTATCAAACTATCCGGCTTCTTCGGGACATGATGGCTATGACTTTTGTAGTTTCTACTACTTTTATTTTTAAAGTTATTTAAGTTTTTGTCCAAAATTTGGCCCCATTGAAATGAATGGGGAAATTTTCCACTTTTTCACGTTTTTACACTTTTTTCTCAGCCTCATAACTCTGGCTGTGTTCTGCCTAGAGACTCCATTTTTGCTTTAAAATGTTCACATACTTGTCCTCTATTCATATTACTTTCACTTGTCTTGCCACCTTTTATACTTTTCAAACTGTACCTCCAACTGTTGGGTGAAGTTTTGAACTTTTCTCACATTTTAGAGTGAGTGACATCATCACTAGAGTGGGACAGAGTTCTGAAATAGTTTCAAAATCTCCCGAACAAATTGCTCTCCTGACCACAATCTTCACCCCACACACATAAATTTACCCTCAAAATGTAGGAAAACTTGTCCTCTCTGACATATTGAGTTTTCAGGACAATTGGAGAAAAGCTTTTTCCACCGTGAGCTTCAAAGCGGCAGGCGGTCCCGAGAAATCTCCACCTGGGCTAATGTTAAACTTAGGCCTGACTTCACTGACCACACCTCTTGGGACTAACTTTTCAAATCGCTGTGGTTTCCACATTTCTTGGACCCCAGACATGAAAATCACATCGACGCGTTCGGCCATTTGTCCTCTTGCTCACAAAATCATCATTTAGCCACCAACTGTTAATTTAAGCCCTTGAAATGAGCACCCAATAGGGAGACGTTTTCCCCTTTTTTCTCATTGTCTGCCTCTGTGTGATTGTCCTCACCTGTGGCTCGTTAGTCTCAGCTGTGTATTTTTAGTCTCTGTGTTTCTTCCCTACTTTTACTCCTAATCTTCTACTTCTCCTACTTTTTCTTCATCTTCTGCTGATTCTTCTTCATTCAGCAGTGTTTTGCAAAACATTTCAGCCGTCAGCATTCACACGCATTTTCCGCAGGTAAATGCAATTTCTAGTTATTATTCTTCTACTTCCGTGCGTTTTTTGGACCGCTTCTCCTCCTAGACCGTTTGTGCGACGTCCACCATTCAAGTATCATAGTATGCGGCCTCTTCGGGACATGATGGCTATGACTTTTGTAGTTTTTACTACTTTTATTTTTAAAGTTATTTAAGTTTTTGTCCAAAATTTGGCCCCATTGAAATGAATGGGAAAATTTTCAAATTTTTCACGTTTTTCTCAGCCTCATAACTCTGGCTGTGTTCTGCCTAGAGACTCCATTTTTGCTTTAAAATGTTCACATACTTGTCCTCTATTCATATTACTTTCACTTGTCTTGCTACCTTTTATACTTTTCAAACTGTACCTCCAACTGTTGGGTGAAGTTTTGAACTTTTCTCACATTTTAGAGTGAGTGACATCATCAGTAGAGTGTGACAGAGTTCTGAAATAGTTTCAAAATCTCCCGAACAAATTGCTCTCCTGACCACAATCTTCACCCCACAAACATAAATTTACCCTCAAAATGTAGGAAAACTTGTCCTCCCTGACATATTGAGTTTTCAGGACAATTGGAGAAAAGGTTTTTCCACTGTGAGCTTCAAAGCGGCAGGCGGTCCAGAGAAATCTCCATCTGGGCTAATGTTAAACTTAGGCCTGACTTCACTGACCACACCTCTTGGGACTAACTTTTCAAATCGCTGTGGTTTCCACATTTCTTGGACCCCAGACATGAAAATCACATCGACGCGTTCGGCCATTTGTCCTCTTGCTCACAAAATCATCGTTTAGCCACCAACTCTTAATTTAAGCCCTTGAAATGAGCATCCAATAGGGAGACGTTTTCCCCTTTTTTCTCATTGTCTGCCTCTGTGTGATTGCCCTGATTGTCCTCACCTGTGGCTCGTTAGTCTCAGCTGTGTCTCATTCCCCTGTGTATTTAGTCTCTGTGTTTCTTCTCTACTTTTACTCCTAATCTTCTACTTCTCCTACTTTTTCTTCATCATCTTCTGCTCATTCTTCTTCATTCAGCAGTGTTTTGCAAAACATTTCAGCCGTCAGCATTCACACGCATTTTCCGCAGGTAAATGCAATTTCTAGTTATTATTCTACTTCCGTGCGTTTTTTGGACCGCTTCTCCTCCTAGACCGTTTGTGCGACGTCCACCATTCAAGTATCAAACTATGCGGCCTCTTCGGGACATGATGGCTATGACTTTTGTAGTTTTTACTACTTTTATTTTTAAAGTTATTTAAGTTTTTGTCCAAAATTTGGCCCCATTGAAATGAATGGGGAAATTTTCAAAATTTTCACGTTTTTCTCAGCCTCATAACTCTGGCTGTGTTCTGCCTAGAGACTCCATTTTTGCTTTAAAATGTTCACACACTTGTCCTCTATTCATATTACTTTCACTTGTCTTGCTACCTTTTATACTTTTCAAACTGTACCTCCAACTGTTGGGTGAAGTTTTGAACTTTTCTCACATTTTAGAGTGAGTGACATCATCAGTAGAGTGCGACAGAGGGAGTGAAATAGTTTCAAAATCTCCCGAACAAATTGCTCTCCTGACCACAATCTTTGCCCCACACACATAAATTTACCCTCAAAATGTAGGAAAACTTGTCCTCTCTGACATATTGAGTTTTCAGGACAATTGGAGAAAAGGTTTTTTCACCGTGAGCTTCAAAGCGGCAGGCGGTCCAGAGAAATCTCCATCTGAGCTAATGTTAAACTTAGGCCTGACTTCACTGACCACACCTCTTGGGACTAACTTTTCAAATCGCTGTGGTTTCCACATTTCTTGGACCCCAGACATGAAAATCACATCGACGCGTTCGGCCATTTGTCCTCTTGCTCACAAAATCATCGTTTAGCCCCCAACTCTTAATTTAAGCCCTTGAAATGAGCACCCAATAGGGAGACGTTTTCCCCTTTTTTCTCATTGTCTCCCTCTGTGTGATTGCCCTGATTGTCCTCACCTGTGGCTCGTTAGTCTCAGCTGTGTATTTTTAGTCTCTGTGTTTCTTCCCTACTTTTACTCCTAATCTTCTACTTCTCCTACTTTTTCTTCATCATCTTCTGCTGATTCTTCTTCATTCAGCAGTGTTTTGCAAAACATTTCAGCTGTCAGCATTCACACGCATTTTCCGCAGGTAAATGCAATTTCTAGTTATTATTATTCTACTTCCGTGCGTTTTTTGGACCGCTTCTCCTCCTAGAGCGTTTGTGCGACGTCCACCATTCAAGTATCAAACTATGCGGCCTCTTCGGGACATGATGGCTATGACTTTTGTAGTTTTTACTACTTTTATTTTTAAAGTTATTTAAGTTTTTGTCCAAAATTTGGCCCCATTGAAATGAATGGGAAAATTTTCAAAATGTTCACGTTTTTCTCAGCCTCATAACTTTGGCTGTGTTCTGCCTAGAGACTCCATTTTTGCTTTAAAATGTCCACACACTTGTCCTCTATTCATGTTACTTCCACTTGTCTTGCTACCTTTTATACTTTTCAAACTGTACCTCCAACTGTTGGGTGAAGTTTTGAACTTTTCTCACATTTTAGAGTGAGTGACATCATCACTAGAGTGTGACAGAGTTCTGAAATAGTTTCAAAATCTCCCGAACAAATTACTCTCCTGACCACAATCTTTGCCCCACACACATAAATTTACCCTCAAAATGTAGGAAAACTTGTCCTCTCTGACATATTGAGTTTTCAGGCCAATTGGAGAAAAGGTTTTTCCACCGTGAGCTTCAAAGCGGCAGGCGGTCCCGAGAAATCTCCATCTGGGCTAATGTTAAACTTAGGCCTGACTTCACTGACCACACCTCTTGGGACTAACTTTTCAAATCGCTGTGGTTTCCACATTTCTTGGATCCCAGACATGAAAATCACATCGACGTGTTCGGCCATTTGTCCTCTTGCTCACAAAATCATCGTTTAGCCACCAACTCTTAATTTAAGCCCTTGAAATGAGCACCCAATAGGGAGACGTTTTCCCCTTTTTTCTCATTGTCTGCCTCTGTGTGATTGTCCTGATTGTCCTCACCTGTGGCTCGTTAGTCTCAGCTGTGTCTCATTCCCCTGTGTATTTAGTCTCTGTGTTTCTTCCCTACTTTTACTCTTAATCTTCTACTTCTCCTACTTTTTCTTCATCATCTTCTGCTGATTCTTCTTCATTCAGCAGTGTTTTGCAAAACATTTCAGCTGTCAGCATTCACACGCATTTTCCGCAGGTAAATGCAATTTCTAGTTATTAGTGTGAATGCTGGAAGCATTCACACTATTGTTATCCAAATCTTTATTATTATTATTATTATTATTATTATTCTACTTCCGTGCGTTTTTTGGACCGCTTCTCCTCCTAGACCGTTTGTGCGACGTCCACCATTCAAGTATCAAACTATCCGGCTTCTTCGGGACATGATGGCTATGACTTTTGTAGTTTCTATTACTTTTATTTTTAAAGTTATTTAAGTTTTTGTCTAAAATTTGGCCCCATTGAAATGAATGGGAAAATTTTCAAAATTGTCATGTTTTTCTCAGCCTCATAACTCTGGCTGTGTTCTGCCTAGAGACTCCATTTTTGCTTTAAAATGTTCACACACTTGTCCCCTATTCATATTACTTTCACTTGTCTTGCTACCTTTTATACTTTTCAAACTGTACCTCCAACTGTTGGGTGAAGTTTTGAACTTTTCTCACATTTTAGAGTGAGTGACATCATCAGTAGAGTGCGACAGAGGGAGTGAAATAGTTTCAAAATCTCCCGAACAAATTGCTCTCCTGACCACAATCTTCCCCCCACACACATAAATTTACCCTCAAAATGTAGGAAAACTTGTCCTTTCTGACATATTGAGTTTTCAGGACAATTGGAGAAAAGCTTTTTCCACCGTGAGCTTCAAAGCGGCAGGCGGTCCAGAGAAATCTCCATCTGGGCTAATGTTAAACTTAGGCCTGACTTCACTGACCACACCTCTTGGGACTAACTTTTCAAATCGCTGTGGTTTCCACATTTCTTGGACCCCAGACATGAAAATCACATCGACGCGTTCGGCCATTTGTCCTCTTGCTCACAAAATCATCGTTTAGCCCCCAACTCTTAATTTAAGCCCTTGAAATGAGCACCCAATAGGGAGACGTTTTCCCCTTTTCTCTCATTGTCTGCCTCTGTGTGATTGCCCTGATTGCCCTCACCTGTGGCTCGTTAGTCTCAGCTTTGTATTTTTAGTCTCTGTGTTTCTTCCCTACTTTTACTCCTAATCTTCTACTTCTCCTACTTTTTCTTCATCATCTTCTGCTGATTCTTCTTCATTCAGCAGTGTTTTGCAAAACATTTCAGCCGTCAGCATTCACACGCATTTTCCGCAGGTAAATGCAATTTCTAGTTATTATTATTATTCTACTTCCGTGCGTTTTTTGGACCGCTTCTCCTCCTAGAGCGTTTGTGCGACGTCCACCATTCAAGTATCAAATTATGCGGCCTCTTCGGGACATGATGGCTATGACTTTTGTAGTTTTTACTACTTTTATTTTTAAAGTTATTTAAGTTTTTGTCCAAAATTTGGCCCCATTGAAATGAATGGGAAAATTTTCAAAATTTTCACGTTTTTCTCAGCCTCATAACTCTGGCTGTGTTCTGCCTAGAGACTCCATTTCTGCTTTAAAATGTTCACACACTTGTCCTCTATTCATATTACTTTCACTTGTCTTGCTACCTTTTATACTTTTCAAACTGTACCTCCAACTGTTGGGTGAAGTTTTGAACTTTTCTCACATTTTAGAGTGAGTGACATCATCAGTAGAGTGCGACAGAGTTCTGAAATAGTTTCAAAATCTCCCGAACAAATTGCTCTCCTGACTACAATCTTTACCCCACACACGTAAATTTACCCTCAAAATGTAGGAAAACTTGTCCTCTCTGACATATTGAGTTTTCAGGCCAATTGGAGAAAAGGTTTTTTCACCGTGAGCTTCAAAGCGGCAGGCGGTCCAGAGAAATCTCCATCTGAGCTAATGTTAAACTTAGGCCTGACTTCACTGACCACACCTCTTGGGACTAACTTTTCAAATCGCTGTGGTTTCCACATTTCTTGGACCCCAGACATGAAAATCACATCGACGCGTTCGGCCATTTGTCCTCTTGCTCACAAAATCATCGTTTAGCCACCAACTCTTAATTTAAGCCCTTGAAATGAGCATCCAATAGGGAGACGTTTTCCCCTTTTTTCTCATTGTCTCCCTCTGTGTGATTGCCCTGATTGTCCTCACCTGTGTCTCGTTAGTCTCAGCTGTGTATTTTTAGTCTCTGTGTTTCTTCCCTACTTTTACTCCTAATCTTCTACTTCTCCTACTTTTTCTTCATCATCTTCTGCTGATTCTTCTTCATTCAGCAGTGTTTTGCAAAACATTTCAGCCGTCAGCATTCACACGCATTTTCCGCAGGTAAATGCAATTTCTAGTTATTAGTGTGAATGCTGGAAGCATTCACACTATTGTTATTCTACTGCAAAAAAATTTATTATTATTATTATTCTACTTCCGTGCGTTTTTTGGACCGCTTCTCCTCCTAGAGCGTTTGTGCGACGTCCACCATTCAAGTATCAAACTATGCGGCCTCTTCGGGACATGATGGCTATGACTTTTGTAGTTTTTACTACTTTTATTTTTAAAGTTATTTAAGTTTTTGTCCAAAATTTGGCCCCATTGAAATCAATGGGAAAATTTTCAAAATTTTCACGTTTTTCCCAGCCTCATAACTTTGGCTGTGTTCTGCCTAGAGACTCCATTTTTGCTTTAAAATGTTCACACACTTGTCCTCTATTCATATTACTTTCACTTGTCTTGCTACCTTTTATACTTTTCAAACTGTACCTCCAACTGTTGGGTGAAGTTTTGAACTTTTCTCACATTTTAGAGTGAGTGACATCATCAGTAGAGTGCGACAGAGTTCTGAAATAGTTTCAAAATCTCCCGAACAAATTGCTCTCCTGACTACAATCTTTACCCCACACACGTAAATTTACCCTCAAAATGTAGGAAAACTTGTCCTCTCTGACATATTGAGTTTTCAGGCCAATTGGAGAAAAGGTTTTTTCACCGTGAGCTTCAAAGCGGCAGGCGGTCCAGAGAAATCTCCATCTGAGCTAATGTTAAACTTAGGCCTGACTTCACTGACCACACCTCTTGGGACTAACTTTTCAAATCGCTGTGGTTTCCACATTTCTTGGACCCCAGACATGAAAATCACATCGACGCGTTCGGCCATTTGTCCTCTTGCTCACAAAATCATCGTTTAGCCACCAACTCTTAATTTAAGCCCTTGAAATGAGCATCCAATAGGGAGACGTTTTCCCCTTTTTTCTCATTGTCTCCCTCTGTGTGATTGCCCTCACCTGTGTCTCGTTAGTCTCAGCTGTGTATTTTTAGTCTCTGTGTTTCTTCCCTACTTTTACTCCTAATCTTCTACTTCTCCTACTTTTTCTTCATCATCTTCTGCTGATTCTTCTTCATTCAGCAGTGTTTTGCAAAACATTTCAGCCGTCAGCATTCACACGCATTTTCCGCAGGTAAATGCAATTTCTAGTTATTATTATTCTACTTCCGTGCGTTTTTTGGACCGCTTCTCCTCCTAGAGCGTTTGTGCTACGTCCACCATTCAAGTATCAAACTATCCGGCTTCTTCGGGACATGATGGCTATGACTTTTGTAGTTTCTACTACTTTTATTTTTAAAGTTATTTAAGTTTTTGTCCAAAATTTGGCCCCATTGAAATGAATGGGGAAATTTTCAACTTTTTCACGTTTTTACACTTTTTTCTCAGCCTCATAACTCTGGCTGTGTTCTGCCTAGAGACTCCATTTTTGCTTTAAAATGTTCACACACTTGTCCTCTATTCATATTACTTTCACTTGTCTTGCTACCTTTTATACTTTTCAAACTGTACCTCCAACTGTTGGGTCAAGTTTTGAACTTTTCTCACATTTTAGAGTGAGTGACATCATCACTAGAGTGCGACAGAGGGAGTGAAATAGTTTCAAAATCTCCCGAACAAATTGCTCTCCTGACCACAATCTTCACCCCACACACATAAATTTACCCTCAAAATGTAGGAAAACTTGTCCTCCCTGACATATTGAGTTTTCAGGACAATTGGAGAAAAGCTTTTTCCACCGTGAGCTTCAAAGCGGCAGGCGATCCCGAGAAATCTCCATCTGGGCTAATGTTAAACTTAGGCCTGACTTCACTGACCACACCTCTTGGGACTAACTTTTCAAATCGCTGTGGTTTCCACATTTCTTGGACCCCAGACATGAAAATCACATCGACGCGTTCGGCCATTTGTCCTCTTGCTCACAAAATCATCGTTTAGCCACCAACTCTTAATTTAAGCCCTTGAAATGAGCATCCAATAGGGAGACATTTTCCCCCGTTTTCTCATTGTCTGACTGCGTTTAAGCAGTATCTTCCACTTGTCCCCATTGAAATGAATGGGAAAATTTTCATGTTTTTCTCAGCCTCATAACTCTGGCTGTGTTCTGCCTAGAGACTCCATTTTTGCTTTAAAATGTTCACACACTTGTCCTCTATTCATATTAATTCACTTGTCTTGCTACCTTTTATACTTTTCAAACTGGACCTCCAACTGTTTTGTGATGTTTTTAACTGCTTTCACATTTTTTGAATAGGTGCGTGTGTGGTGGAATGTTCCGGGCTAGAGTGAGTGACATCATCGCTAGACTGGCACAGAGTTCTGTTTTTGAGCGGGAAACACAGTGTGCACGTGATTGGCCGAAGTTACTGTTACTATGTGACATAATTGTTTGCCAAGACCCAGAGCCTTGTATAACAGCGGTCAGGGTTACCCTAACCCTACCCTTGAAATGAGCACCCAATAGGGAGACGTTTTCCCCTGCCTCTGTGTGTTTCCCTGTGTGATTGCCCTGATTGTCCTCACCTGTGTCTTGTTAGTCTCTGTGTTTCTTCCCTACTTTTACTTCTACTCCTAATCTGCTACATCTACTATTCCTTCAGCTATTTCTGCTGATTCTTCTTCATTCAGCAGTGTTTTGCAAAACATTTCTACTGTTTCTTCATTATAAGATGTCGAGAAAAATCAAAGAAAATAAAGTATAAAGTTAAAATTCAACAAGTTGCCATTGTTTTGACTTTACTCAAACGTCATTTGGATTGAGCCTTTATAATAGCTCAATATATTCACTATTTATATTCATTCCCAAAAAAAAGTTCAAATAATTATTAAAAAAAAATAATCTCTAAGACTATTTGTTATTATTTATTTTTAACTTTGTGGTAAGTTATTACGTTTTTCTGAAAACCCATACGCAAAAATGTCTTCGAAGAATGGCTAATCATCTTTATTAAATGATGTCTTACGCCCCACTCCCTCCGGCTGCACTATTCCATCATGACACTCAGGTCACTGCACATCGCTTGTTTAAGGGAATGATTGACGCGGCATCACAGGTGACAGACAGTGAGAAAAGAGAGGCTCACTTCAGCTGCATGAGTGCAAGATAGAAACGGATTTTCTCGTTTTTATTCGCAATTAACGGAAATTAAGTTTCGCCGAAATAACAACATCCTTGTGCAGATTTGTAGGAAATTAAAAGTCAAGATTTGTCGAGTCTGTCTCCAAGAGGAGAAGAAAATAACTTTTAAAATGCTTGTTTTTTCAAAGGAGCTCGGCTCGATTGTTTCCGATGCGTTTCTGGAACTCAGAAATCTAAACGCTCATCGGCTTTTGTGACGGAAGATGAGGAGAAATGCAGATATGGAGGATGACGAACAATACAGATACGGAGAAAACACTGAAAATATGTGTCTAACAGATTAGGAACCGATTTTAGTTAGATAGTATTAATTTTGTTTCAATTATCTTTTTTATTTTATTTGATTAATGCAAACAATAACTATTTTGCACGTATTGCAGTAATGACAGAAACGGATTTTCCGATGCGTTTCTGGAACTCAGAAATCTAAACGCTCATCGGCTTTTGTGACGAAGATGAGGAGAAATACAGAGATGGAGGATGAAGAACAATACAGATACGGAGAAAACACTGAAAATATGTGTTTTAACAGATTAGGAACCGATTTTAGTTAGATAGTATTAATTTTGTTTCAATTATCTATTTTATTTGATTAATGCAAACAATAACTATTTTGCACGTATTGCAGTAATGACATCAACCAATAAAAATGTGTTAAACATTTTAATAATAATATAATAAATTTCGTTTATTCTGAGTGCCATTGAACGCCTCGCACGCAGACTCGTATCAACGTCAGCGCATCAAAGAGTTACTTGTCATTGGATTTTCTAGCGGTAAGTACTGACAATCCGTCTCTCCTTAATATTTGAGGCTTTTACGGTAAAAATACATGTTTGGTGTTTTAGAAATAGGGCATAATATTCTCTAACTATTACCCACTTTTACCATGGGGGGAAAGGGAGAGTGAAATATTTTATATTACAACCGGAGAGTCCTACTTTAGCTAGTTAGCTTGTCGCTAGCTGTCAATGACTCAACAGAAAGCACAATATTACCCGTTTACAGCGGGGAATGTTTCTCAACACCTTATTTCATCAGTTTAGTATGTGTTATAACACACTGCCAGCTACAGACCAACTACCCTTGAATTCCTTAAGACAAAACTACAAACGAAGTTGATGGTTGTGGTCATGACCGTGTCTTAACAGCACGCGAGCGTTTTGTCTTGTTCTGTTGCGGATGACCGCACCTCTCCTTAATATTTGAGGCTTTTACGGTAAAAATACACGTTTGGTGTTTTAGAAATAGGGCATAATATTCTCTAACTATTACCCACTTTAACCATGGTGGGGGAAAGGGAGAGTGAAATATTTTACATTACAACCGGAGAGTCCTACTTTAGCTAGTTAGCTTGTCGCTAGCTGTCAATGACTCAACAGAAAGCTCAACATTACCCGTTTAGAGCGGTGAATATTTCTCAACACATTATTTAATCAGTTTAGTATGTGTTAAAAATACATGTTTGGTGTTTTAGAAATAGGGCATAATATTCTCTAACTATTACCCACTTTTACCATGGTGGGGGAAAGGGAGAGTGAAATATTTTACATTACAACCGGAGAGTCCTACTTTAGCTAGTTAGCTTGTCGCTAGCTGTCAATGACTCAACAGAAAGCACAATATTACCCGTTTAGAGCGGTGAATATTTCTCAACACATTATTTAATCAGTTTGGTGTTTTAGAAATAGGGCATAATATTCTCTAACTATTACCCACTTTTACCATGGGGGGAAAGGGAGAGTGAAATATTTTACATTACTGTGTAAAATAGAAACAGGTCATCGCGCCACATTGCGTGCTGTTAGGACAGCGCTGTGTCACTAGCATGCGCTGCCTCTTGAGTAGGCAGTAGCAGCATATTGAACCCATATTGAATATTGCCCATTATAACCGCTGATACGTCTTACCGACCGTTCTGGTTTTTATAATGCAAATAACTCTGTTTATGTTGAACTAAAATGATTTTTTTCCTTCCCTTCCTCCCTCCTACACCACTGTGCCATCCACGGCCACCTCCTCCACTTTTACAACTGACTGGACTCCTTCCCCCCCCAATCAGAACAGTAAGTATAGACGCATGAGTCGTGACATTGCCATCACTGAATGGAAATCTCCATGTATCTCCATAGCAGACATGTTCCTGGGACGTCAAGTCACACTCATGGCTGCTGTGGGAATATGCTCTAATAATTTATAGAGTCATGTCAGACCCGATTAACAAAATTGTGTCATATTAATGAATTAAAAAGCAAAGCCATTTCATTGTGTCTTGTAACATTAGTAAGCACTATTTCTTTTTTTTTTTTTTACAAAACTACTTTTTCTCTATCTCCAACTGAGTGTTTGACAGGCATTTAGTTGACCCAATTTAATGCATATAACAAATTCAGATTAAAAAAATCCACCTCGAAACTACTCGGATTGAGCTGTGACATGTTTCTGTAACATAACCTGTGTTAACAGAGCATTTTTCAAAATACTCATGTATTTTTATGTTTTTTTTGTCTTTTCAGATCATCTTTGACACCCTACACAAATCTACGGTAATAACTTACTGCCTTAAAAACAAATTCCTGATTACGGGTAATATGATCCACTAAATGTCAGTGTTTTAAGTACATTTAAGTAGCTGTTGGCTAGGTGTTACAGTTCACCTCAAGTATTTAGTTTACATAAACATACATAAATCCACAAGTAATATGAAATAAAGACAACAATTATCCTCCTTGTCCGTGTTAGAGACTTGTCAGGTGTTACCTGATGTAACACAGGTGTTTCCAGGGGAAAGGTTTTAAGGTGTTTCTACAATTAAACAAAATATCTCTCTGTCCCCTTCTCTAACTGCAGACCGTTGTTGACAACTTTTCCAGCAAACCCTGAAATGTAAGTTCACATTACTTTGTTTTGTGTGGCCACAACCAGTAATCACATATTATTAAGAATGTAAACAATTGAAAAGTTGCCGTTAAACAATTCCCTATGTGCCCACAAATTCTACACTTTGATTTTAAATAAAAGTTGGAATGAGCTGTGAGGTTAACTTTACAAGATATTAACTTTTCACTTTTTCCCCAAATCTCTCCACACCTATTGTCTTTCATCTGACAGCAGACCATCGCCGTGAGGTAGCCAGTCTGCAGTAAGTTTACACACGTACATACAGTCAGTCTGAATGTAATACACACTTTTATTAAGTGGTAGTGGAACTTGAGGATGTCTGAAGTCGTATTTACAGCTCTGGTAATTTGGCTTCAGTCAAATTCAAGAGCCTGTATCTGAATAAGGTTGATCCTATCCAGTAGGGGTGTAACGGTACACAAAAATTTCGGTTCGGTACGGCACAGTAAATGCTGAAAGTGTGAGGTGTTGGTGATTTGAAATGAAACTAAAATCTCTCTCTTTGTCCCCTCATTTCATTCTCTGTTGGTCACAGACTCAGTGGTAAGTTCACACAATAAATTAGACGATGCGTTGAATTTCACACTCTTTTTTTTCATTACACACAGTAAAATATATCAACAGTATCAATAAAATGTATTTTAACAACTACCTGATGTCTGTTTCCTTTTTGTCTTACAGGTGTGCTGATCCCCAGCCAGCTCCCCAGCTGATCTCCATCTCTACCTCTATCTCGTATTCTATCTTTATCTCTCCCCTCTATTACTTCTCTCTATCTCATCTCTTACATCTATCTATATTGAAGGCTCCCTATCTTTTCTGTCCATCTACCCCTCTATCTATTTTGAGAAACTCTATCTTGCTTTGTCTATCCATCTACCCCTCTATCTATTTTGAAGGCTCTCTATCTTTTCTATCCATCTACCCCTCTATCTATTTTGAGAAACTCTATCTTGCTTTGTCTATCCATCTACCCCTCTATCTATTTTGAGAAACTCTATCTTGCTTTGTCTATCCATCTACCCCTCTATCTATTTTGAAGGCTCTCTATCTTGTCTATCCATCTACCCCTCTATCTATTTTGAGAAACTCTATCTTGCTTTGTCTATCCATCTACCCCTCTATCTATTTTGAGAAACTCTATCTTGCTTTGTCTATCCATCTACCCCTCTATCTATTTTGAAGGCTCTCTATCTTTTCTATCCATCTACCCCTCTATCTATTTTGAAGGCTCCCTATCTTTTCTATCCATCTACCCCTCTATCTATTTTGAGAAACTCTATCTTGCTTTGTCTATCCATCTACCCCTCTATCTATTTTGAAGGCTCCTGCAGGAAGACATATTTGGAGTGGCTGTTCCCTTTCTGCAGACTGACAGTTCTACCACAGGAGCATTCATCTGAACAGCTACAATGCCAAGGAAGAGCAAGAGATCTCAAGCCCAAAGGCTTCGCTGGCAGAAGGTAGATGATATCAACTGTGCAACTGTTTGTTTTTCTGAGAGCAGTGGGGAGGTAAAGAGATCCACAGTGCCTGATTCCATGAGTATGACACAAGAAGGGCAAATGTCATCATGTGTACCACAAGTATCTTATGCAGACATGGTGAAGAGAGTATGTGATCCAGGTGTAGCAGGCCCTTCTCAGTCTTGGCAAGTAAACAATGTAGGTCCAAGTGATGAGCAACATGTACCACAGGTATCTCAGGCAGGCATTGTGAAGAGAGGCAGTAGCACTGATCCATATACCGCAGGCCCTTCTCATTCTCAGGTATCTCATGCAGATATTTTAAACAGCCATGACCAGTTTGTAGCAGGTCCACCTCATGCAGCCAGTGTAAACACTGCAGCTGATGAACAAAGTGTCAGTGCATCCCAAAGCCAGGCTTCTTTTATCTACAGTTCTAGAACCAGAAATAAACAATGTACCTGTAACTCACTCACATTTCTTGCATTTCTGTATGAGAATGAAAACCTCACTAGAGCTGACCTGGATCTTGTTTTGGACCAAGGTAACGCGATGTACACACAGGTTAGAAAAAGGGTTCCTAACCACATTCATTTGACCACGGATGAACTTCCTGACTCTGTTCCTGCACGCCGTTGCACACACATTGTGGACATGTCACAACTTTCCAGATACGGCTCATTTGGAGATCCTCATCCTGGAGCAGTAGATTACTTTCTTGACCTTGAGTCCGGATTGTCCTGCTTGTTGTCGGATGTGCAGTATGCGTTGCTGTTGATGAGTTCGTTGTGCATTGCAGTATTCAGAACCAGGTCAGGCAGATACGGTTTCTTTGATCCACATGCTAGGACAGCCAAGGGTTTGCCTCTAAACCAGCGTACACCCACTCCCGGGACAGCGGTTATGGTAACATTCACACGTCTGAGTGACATGATTGACAGGCTCATCAAGTATCACAAGATGTTGGGCACAGCAGAATCCTGTAACTACGAGTTAAAGCCTGTTGTATTTTACGATGTCAACACTGTCAACCTGAGTAATGTCATCCCAGCTACAGATATTCAGCCCACAGCTCACACAGACTCAACCACTCTGTTCGATGATGCAACTCAAAACAAATCGACTGCAAGTGCTGCAACAAACGCTGATCTAACTGAAAACACTGTTCATGACGTGTTTGCCGACATGGAAACTGAACCAGAACCACTGAGCCAAAGGAGCCCCGTCACAGTAAATGATGTTTGTGAGAAGTCCGTACAGGGAATCCCAACTAAAATAACATCTGTGTCATCTGAGAGACAAACGCAGGTCCACATCATGTTCCCTAATACCCAAACTGAACAAGAACCAGTTATTACTGAACTCAACTTTAATTCTGACACATCACAACTTTGTCCTCAGAGTGAGTCAAACTTAACTGTTCCTTTGGTAAATTCTTTTGACAACGATAATGTCTTAGATGACATCATTATCAGGCTATCAAAAATGAACAAGCAGCAAAGGAAAAAATACAAGAGGAGACTATTGCTATCGGAAAATGTGTCACAAAGAAAAGACACTCAAAAGATAAGAGAGAGAGAAAGATATGCTTCAGATAGAACGTATAGAGCAAAGAAAAAATCGTATTCATGTAAGAAACGTTCTGATGAAGAATTCACTCAAAGAAAACGAGAATATGTTGCCAACCAATACAGAAACAAACCTGAAATACAGCAGAAAAAAAGGAAAAGTATTACCATGAGATATAGAGAAAACATTGATTTCAGACAAAAGCAAAAACTATATATTAAGAGTAGATATGCTGTCGATCTACAATTTAGACTAAAGCAAAAACAAAATATTACTCAGAGATATGCTATTGATCCTGCATTTCAACTGAAGCAAAAACAAAACATTACTGGGAGATATGCTGTTGATCCTGCATTTCGACTGAAGCAAAAACAAAATATTACTGGCAGATATAGAGACAATATTGATTTCAAGCTGAGGCAGCGATCTTATGTCACTCAACGTTATGCCCATGATGAAGCCTTCCGTCTCAAGCACAGAGAACTAATGAGAAAAATAATGCAAAACAGGCACAAGAACAATGTTGCATTCAGGACCATGCATAACATGAGATGTGCCCTGAAAATAACAAGAAAATACAGGCAGATGACTAGACCAACCCATGAGAGTGACAGAGAGAGTGACAATGCTTTGATCAAGGAGGCCATGGCTATTTTCAAGTCTCATATAAAAGCTGGTCCAACGTTCGTGTGCACCGTGTGTCACAAAGCCTCATTTCCAAACCAAGTCAAAACATGCAAGAGGTCAAACTATGTAAAGAATCCTAATGTGGTTGCAGCCTGCCTCACAGGAAAATATGTTCATGTCTGTGACGATGACTGCAGGAGTAGTCAATGCAAAGTGCCCAATGAGAGAAAGGAGGAGTGGATTTGTCACACCTGCCATGATCATCTGAAAAATGGAGCCATGCCCAAACTTGCTGTTGCAAACAACTTGTGGTTGGATGACATACCAACTGAACTGTGTGACCTAAACATTCTGGAGAGACATCTCATAGCAAAGTGCATAGCGTTCGCAAAAATCATTCCTCTTCCTAAAGGTCAACAGAGAGCTATACATGGTAATGTAGTGTGTGTCCCGTCTGAGGTTCAAGAAACGGTCAAGGCTTTGCCCAGATTGAGGAGCGAGTCTCAGGTGTTGAGAGTGAAACTGAAGAGACGTTTGTGTTACAAAGGTCATCAGCTGTTCCAGACTGTAACCTGGTCTAAATTAGTGCAAGCTCTGAAAAAGCTAAAACAGATTCACCCACAGTACGACGATGTCACCATCAGAGATGAGGAGGAGTTATGTGACCCAACACTTGCAGATGATGACGATGATGAATCAATGGATGATGATGACTATGATGCAGATGATCTGATGGAAATTAACAGGCTCGAGAGCGATGTGATGTGTGATGGAGATGCCGAAAATGGTCCTGAAAATGAGCAACAAAACAAGACGATGCTTCGTGATGACAATCGGACACAGGAGAACGGTGATGATGACATTGATGGCGACGAGGCACAACAGGAGAGTAACAATAGTGGTGGAATAGTTCTGGAATCATGCCTTCAGCCACGTGATGTTTCAGAGGAGATATTATGTTACAGTGAAGGGATTTACTCTGTAGCACCGGCAGAGGGAAACAGTCCAGTCAGTTTTTTTAAGGAAAAGAACTTGGAGGGAAAAGCTTTTCCTGTTCAGTTTCCAACTGGTCAGAATACCCTGGATGAAAACAGACCTATTAAACTAACACCCAGTGGATATTTCAAAGCGAGGCTGTTTGGTGTTGATGATCGCTTTGCCAGAGACACAAATTATTTGTTTTTTGCTCAGTTTGTGACAGAGATATACTTGGCCACTTCCAGCATGTCAATACAGCTGCGCAAAGGAAAACCTTTCACCAGAGACGGACGTAGAATAACGTCGAGAATGCTGAGAGACAAATATGAGGTGGAGAAACTTGTGAGGAACAGGGATGCAATTCGATTCATGCAGCCACTCAGAGGAACACCAGCATACTGGGACAAAACAACCAAAGATCTGTTTGCTATGATCAGACAGCTGGGAATCCCTACGTTCTTTTGCACGTTTTCTGCAGCAGAAATGCGTTGGCCTGAGGTGATTATAGCCATAAAAGCACAGCAGGGTGAGGAAGTGAATTTTGAAGAGCTGGACTGGTCTACCAAGTGTGACATTCTGAGAAGCAATCCTGTGACAACAATGCGCATGTTTGATAAGCGTGTCGAGGCCCTGTTTAGAGATTTGATTTTGTCGCCTGCACAACCCCTGGGCAACGTTTTTGACTTTTTCTACCGCCTTGAGTTCCAACACAGAGGAAGTCCTCACATACATGGCCTACTATGGGTCGAAGGTGCCCCCGTGTTTGAGAAAGACAGTGATCAGACTGTGTGCGAGTTTGTGTCCAAATACATCACTGCTCAGCTACCTGACCCAAATACGCAACCTGAACTGTACAAGATAGTCACAGAAGTCCAAATTCACAGCAAAAGCCACTCAAAGACTTGTTTCAAAGGTGCAAGATCTGGGTGCAGGTTTGGTTTCCCGAAGCAACCGTGCAGAAAGATGATGATAACAAGACCTGCAGATGATGAGGGGTTACTCAGGCTTGAAATGGCAAAGAGAAAACTGGCACCACTGATTCAGCTGCTGAATGAACCTGCAACTGCCTCCCTGAGTTTAGTAGAGGTCCTCGCTCGATGTGATTTAACTATGAATGAATATGAGCAACACCTGCACATGATGAGCCATTCCAGCAATATCGTACTCCAACGTGATCCAAAGGACTGCTGGGTAAATCCTTACAACCCTCACCTGCTTGACGTGTGGTCGGCAAACATGGACCTACAGTTCATCCTGTCTTATTACGGTCTGATACACTACATCTGCACATACATGTGCAAAAGTGAGAACTCTGTGAGTCGATATCTGCAAGGACTCATTGAAAACTCCAACAGAGACTGTGTCAATGAATGTGATGAGATGAGGGAAATCATGCAGGCATATTCCAAAAAGAGAGAGATTTCTGCACAGGAAGCTGTTGCCCGTTGCACTGGACTTAGCATGAAAAGGTCTTCCCGTGGTGTCGTGTTCATTCCGACAGATGACAACGCAGTTAAAATGAGTCTCCCACGCTCAAGCCTTGACAACAGAACACCAGATAGTCTGAATGTGTGGATGACATCTTTGACAGACAAGTACAAAGCCAGACCTGAAACGCCGGAGTTTGAGCAGATGTGCATGGCAGACTTTGCCTCTTGCTGCAGATTTGTGTATGGACAACAGAAGAAAGGGAGAAATGTTGTGCCTCTGCTGAATGAGTTGGGCCATGTACAGAGGAGAGAAGCCGATAAACCTGCAGTCATCAGATATCGCCGCATATCCAAGGAGAAATATCCTGAGCAGTATTATGGCACGTTGCTTAAACTGTATCTTCCTCACCGCTCAGACCAAGAACTGAAAAGAACGTCTCTACCCACGTACGAGTCATTCCACAACAGTGCTATAGTTCAGCTGCCATATTCTCCCCGTCCTGAGTATGTTAGAGCCATCGTGGACAGAAACAAACGGAGATATGAAAAAAACAGTGACGAAATCGAGAGTGCTGTCCAGGAGTACGAGGAAAACAGAGACGTGATAGATGAGTGGTCTAATTTAGCACCAGAATCTGAAATAGTGAGGATGGAGTGTATCGATGAACTGGAAGCCAGACAGAGCGATCATGAAAATGTACAAGAGAATGTACCTGACTACAGTAGACGGGCTAATGCTGCTACAGAAGTGAGAGTCACAAGAGAGCCCCCTGTGATCGATCCCACAGTGTTACGTCAGATGTATCAGAGTCTGAACCGGAAACAAGCGTGTGTGTTCTATGCTGTGAGAGATTGGTGCATAAAGCGTGTCTGTGGACTAAACCCAGAGCAGTTCTTTTATTATGTAAACGGTGGAGCTGGAACCGGAAAGTCACACCTCATTAAATGCATCTACTCTGAGGCATCCAAGATACTGTGCAAACTGCCCACACGCGCCGAGGAAGCTGACATATCAAACCCCACTGTGCTGTTGACTGCTTTCACTGGAACTGCAGCCTTTAACATCTCCGGTACAACACTGCACTCTCTCCTCAAGCTGCCCAGAAGCCTTAAACCACCATTTCAAGGTCTTGGTAACAAACTGGATGAAGTCCGATGTGAGCTTTCCAATGCCGAAATCCTTGTTATTGACGAGGTGTCCATGGTGTCAAAGCCCCTGTTTGCATATGTGGATGTGAGACTGAAACAGATCAAAGGTAATCACAGACCCTTCGGAGGCATGTCAGTTATAGCTGTGGGAGATTTTTATCAGCTGCCACCTGTACGACACTCCAAACCACTTTGTGTCTATGACCCGTCTGAGATTGACCTGTGGCAGGAAAACTTTCAGATGATCACTCTGACAGAGATCATGCGACAGAAGGATGACATTGTCTTTGCAGAGATGTTGAACAGGATCCGTGTGAAGGGAAAAGCAGAAGAGCTTTCTGTAGCAGACAGAACTTTGCTGTCACAGTGTGTCACTGAACCAGACCGTTGTCCAACTGACGCCCTGCACATTTTTGCAACTAATAAACAAGTAGAGGCACACAACTCTGCAACTTTATCCCTGCTCCATTCTCATGTCACCACCATTGATGCAGATGACTTTAAAAAGGACCCACACACTGGACACATGACAAGACAAGGTGCACCATTGAAAGGAGGCAGAAATGATTTACCTAACACACTGAATGTCGCTGAAGGCGTTCGAGTCATGCTAACCAGAAACATAGAAGTGTCTGAAGGTTTGGTGAACGGATCATTTGCTACACTAGGCAGAGTCATATCCACTGAACAGAATGGCTCTACTCATGTCACTAGGCTTGGCCTCAAGATGGATGATGAAACAGCTGGCAGGAGTTATCGTAACGGAGCAGGAGCTGACAATCTGGTGTACATAGAGAGATCGGAGGAGAGTCTGAAACAAAATGGAGTGGTGCGCAGACAGTTTCCAATGAAACTTGCCTTTGCATGTACAATACACAAGGTGCAAGGAATGACGAGGGAATCGGCTGTCGTTTCACTGAAACACATTTTTGAACCAGGCATGGCGTATGTTGCTATCAGTAGAGTGACCTCTCTCTCAGGACTGCACATGCTCGACTTGGATGAGAGTAAAATCTATGCAAACCAACAAGTCAGTGCAGCTTTAGAGGCCATGAGACAAGTCAACTTGGACCATATGATGCCGCTTCTCCAGATTCAGCAGACACTGAGCAGCGGTGACACTGTGAGCATTGTTCACCACAACACAGAAGGATTGCCATCTCATGTCAGCGACGTCAAGAGCCATCATGAACTTCATCTTGCGGATATTTTGTGTCTCACAGAAACACACCTTCAAGGTTCCTCAGTTGCAGACAGTCTCCTTTTAGAGGGCTACAGGATGTTCACACGCAACAGACACATGTCATATGCAAATTTTCCAGAAATCGCCAGCAGAGGGTGTGGTGGAGTCGCCGTTTATGTGAAAAACCACTTGCAGGCGCACGAAAAAAGGTACATAAATAATGTAACTGACCTTGAGTTTGTGGCTTTGAAGGTTGAAGCTCCGGTGAGGGCACTGATTGCTGCCGTGTACAGACCTCCCAACTACAGTGTTGCAGCATTTCTGACCAACCTGGGATGTCTTTTGGACTCACTGGAGATCATGGACTGCCATCCCATCATTGTGTGTGGCGATTTCAATGAGAACCTGTTTTCAAACACCAGGAAGCCGATTCTGGAGCTCTTTCAGTCCAAGGGATATGCTCAACTGATCACCGCTGCCACAACAGATAAGAGCACCCTCCTGGACCCCATTTTTATCTCGCGACCACAGCAATGTCTCCACTCAGGTGTCATGCAGACCTATTACAGTTACCACAACCCTGTTTACTGTGTGCTGTCCTCTAACAGCTCGTAAAGAAGTCAGCTTGATGATTTTCAAGATTAAGAAAAGGAAAACCTGGATGTTTTATTAAACTTGTAAATATTAAGAGTAAATACAGTAAAAACAATGCAATTCTCAAGCATTTTTTCAGATGGAGGAAGCTCTGCGGTCCGGCTGCAACACCTCGCCAGGCTGCCTCAGTCTCAGCGGGGGTGGGTGGGTGAGGACCAGAGTACTCCTTCTCAACTGGAAATCTGCTGGACCTGTCTCCATTTTGGTACAGTGATAACAAGTTTCAGAGTGTTTTTTGACAACTTTTTTTTTGGCCTGTGCATTTATCAAGTTAGGGCTGGTGGGTGAGGATTGATAAATGCACAGGCAAAAACTCTTTTAGCAACTGTAACTTTAACTGTACAAGGAGTATATCAGAAAGTGTGTGTTGTCGATGAACAGACACTTTCTGATGTACTGATAGCTTCCAGCTGAAACCCCAAAATGTTCTTTCCACCCAATTTTCTACAATTCTTTGACAATTTTTTATCGAGGTGGGTGGCCTTGCAGATACTATAGCCTTTGTAAGTTTCCTTTTGTCTCCCTGGAGGTGGAGTGGGACAATTCTTTTATACTCTCAACTCCTCACCAACTACAGACAGCTTCTCAAATCCTCACTATTTCTATCTGAACTGCTGAGTGAGTTAATTTAAACCTTTAACCTGAAAGAAAAGGTTTACCTTGCCTTGTGCTAATCTGATCTCTGTTGAACAGCAGTTTTATAATCTCATAACAACTCTTAATGTTAAAGACTGAAAGCTAAGCTGAAGGTTTGTCTTCACATTGTCTACAACACATGGCTTATGTAAATGACTCACTCAAACTGTGTTTTTTTTTTTTTTTGTTTTGTTTTTTTACCAAAAATTGACTGCAAAACAGCAGCATCACAGAACACACTACTGGTCTACAGAAATGACTGCTTCTGTTGATAAGACAAAAATGAATTGTAACTTTTTTTTGTGTTGTTCTTCATGTCACTGAACACAGCCAAGTTAAAACATTTCAGAATTTTATACCTTCACTCATAAACTGTCATTTTTGTTTGTTTTGTTTGTTTTTTAACCAAAAATGACGCAGAACACACTACTGGTTTACTTAATGAGACAAAATTGAATTGTCTCTTTTTTTTGTATTGTTCTTTACTTTTTATGATCCATAATATGTATTATTTGATTTGATTTATTTTATCTTCATGCCTGCTCTCCCTATCATCATTTATTTGTTCTCCATTAATAAGACGTTATTCTTTTGATGTATCATTTTCTACATTTTTGTATTTATTTTTATATTTTTATTTATTTTGGTCTCTGCAGACACAGTCACCACCACATATGTATGGAGGCCCAGAAGGGACAATGGAGCAGGTTCACTTTAGGTGAAGTCTGTATTTTATTTAGCAATGAAAAGTTACTGACTCTAACTTTAACCTGAAAGAACAGGCTGATTTGTTTTGAATGTTTATTTATTTGGGGTTTCAGCTGGTTATTGTATAAAAGGTTTTTCACATGTTTTTACCTTGCCTTGTGCTAATCTGATCTCTGTTGAACAGCAGTTTTATAATCTCATAACAACTCTTAATGTTAAAGACTGAAAGCTAAGCTGAAGGTTTGTCTTCACATTGTCTACAACACATGGCTTATGTAAATGACTCACTCAAACTGTGTTTTTTGTTTTGTTTTGTTTTGTTTTTTACCAAAAATTGACTGCAAAACAGCAGCATCACAGAACACACTACTGGTCTACAGAAATGACTGCTTCTGTTGATAAGACAAAAATGAATTGTAACTTTTTTTTGTGTTGTTCTTCATGTCACTGAACACAGCCAAGTTAAAACATTTCAGAATTTTATACCTTCACTCATAAACTGTCATTTTTGTTTGTTTTGTTTGTTTTTTAACCAAAAATGACGCAGAACACACTACTGGTTTACTTAATGAGACAAAATTGAATTGTCTCTTTTTTTTGTATTGTTCTTTACTTTTTATGATCCATAATATGTATTATTTGATTTGATTTATTTTATCTTCATACCTGCTCTCCCTATCATCATTTATTTGTTCTCCATTAATAAGACATTATTCTTTTGATGTATCATTTTCTACATTTTTGTATTTATTTTTATATTTTTATTTATTTTGGTCTCTGCAGACACAGTCACCACCACATATGTATGGAGGCCCAGAAGGGACAATGGAGCAGGTTCACTTTAGGTGAAGTCTGTATAAAAACAATGCAATTCTCAAATATATTTCAGATGGAGGAAGCTCTGCGGTCCGGCTGCAACACCTCGCCAGGCTGCCTCAGTCTCAGCGAGGCTGGGGGGGTGGGGGGTGAGGCCCAGAGTACTCCTTCTCAACTGGAAATCTGCTGGACCTGTCTCCATTTTGGTGCAGTGATAACACGTTTCGGAGTGTTTTTTGACAACTTTCTTTTGGCCTGTGCATTTATCAAGTTAGGGCTGGTGGGTGAGGATTGATAAATGCACAGGCAAAAACTCTTTAAGCAACTGTAACTTTAACTGTACAAGGAGTATATCAGAAAGTAACAGAAACTTCGGCCAATCGTCTTGCTATCGTTTATACTTTTCCAAGCGGCAGGTGGTCCAGGGTGTGTGTGTGGTAGAATGTTCAGGCTAGAGTGGGACAGAGTTCTGCAGCTGTTTCTTAATCTACTATTAATTAATCTACTTCTTAATTCAGCAGTGTTTTGCAAAACATTTCAGCCGTCAGCATTCACACGCATTTTCCGCAGGTAAATGCAATTTCTAGTTATTATTCTACTTCCGTGCGTTTTTTGGACCGCTTCTCCTCCTAGAGCGTTTGTGCGACGTCCACCATTCAAGTATCAAACTATGCGGCCTCTTCGGGACATGATGGCTATGACTTTTGTAGTTTTTACTACTTTTATTTTTAAAGTTATTTAAGTTTTTGTCCAAAATTTGGCCCCATTGAAATGAATGGGGAAATTTTCAAAATTTTCACGTTTTTCTCAGCCTCATAACTCTGGCTGTGTTCTGCCTAGAGACTCCATTTTTGCTTTAAAATGTTCACATACTTGTCCTCTATTCATATTACTTTCACTTGTCTTGCTACCTTTTATACTTTTCAAACTGTACCTCCAACTGTTGGGTGAAGTTTTGAACTTTTCTCACATTTTAGAGTGAGTGACATCATCAGTAGAGTGCGACAGAGTTCTGAAATAGTTTCAAAATCTCCCGAACAAATTGCTCTCCTGACCACAATCTTCACCCCACACACACAAATTTACCCTCAAAATGTAGGAAAACTTGTCCTCTCTGACATATTGAGTTTTCAGGACAATTGGAGAAAAGCTTTTTCCACCGTGAGCTTCAAAGCGGCAGGCGGTCCAGAGAAATCTCCATCTGGGCTAATGTTAAACTTAGGCCTGACTTCACTGACCACACCTCTTGGGACTAACTTTTCAAATCGCTGTGGTTTCCACATTTCTTGGACCCCAGACATGAAAATCACATCGACGCTTTCGGCCATTTGTCCTCTTGCTCACAAAATCATCGTTTAGCCACCAACTGTTAATTTAAGCCCTTGAAATGAGCACCCAATAGGGAGACGTTTTCCCCTTTTTTCTCATTGTCTGCCTCTGTGTGATTGCCCTGATTGTCCTCACCTGTGGCTCGTTAGTCTCAGCTGTGTCTGATTCCCCTGTGTATTTAGTCTCTGTGTTTCTTCCCTACTTTTACTTCTACTCCTAATCTTCTACATCTACTATTCCTTCAGCTGTTTCTGCTGATTCTTCTTCATTCAGCAGTGTTTTGCAAAACATGTCTACTGTTTTTTCATCTTTTACTACTGTTTCTTCATTATAAGATGTTGAGAAAAATCAAAGAAAATAAAGTACAAAGTTAAAATTCAACAAGTTGCCACTGTTTTGACTTTACTCAAACGTCATTTGGATTGAGCCTTTATAATAGCTCAATATATTCACTATTTATATTGATTGCCAAAAAAAGTTCAAATAATTATTTAAAAAAAAAACTCTAAGACTATTTGTTATTATTTATTTTTAACTTTGTGGTAAGTTATTACGTTTTTCTGAAAACCCATACGCAAAAATGTCTTATCAGAAGAATGGCTAATCATCTTTATTAAATGATGTCTTACGCCCCCACTCCCTCCGGCTGCACTATTCCATCATGACACTCAGGTCACTGCACTGCGCTTCTTTAAGGGAATGATTGACGCGGCATCACAGGTGACAGACAGTGAGAAAAGAGAGGCTCACTTCAGCTGCATGAGTGCAAGATAGAAACGGATTTTCTCGTTTTTATTCGCAATTAACGGAAATTAAGTTTCGCCGAAATAACAACATCCTTGTGCAGATTTGTAGGAAATTAAAAGTCAAGATTTGTCGAGTCTGTCTCCAAGAGGAGAAGAAAATAACTTTGAAAATGCTTGTTTTTTCAAAGGAGCTCGGATCGATTGTTTCCGATGCGTTTCTGGAACTCAGAAATCTAAACGCTCATCGGCTTTTGTGACGAAGATGAGGAGAAATACAGAGATGGAGGATGAAGAACAATACAGATACGGAGAAAACACTGAAAATATGTGTCTAACAGATTAGGAACCGATTTTAGTTAGATAGTATTAATTTTGTTTCAATTATCTTTTTTATTTTATTTGATTAATGCAAACAATAACTATTTTGCACGTATTGCAGTAATGACATCAACCAATAAAAATGTGTTAAACATTTTAATAATAATATAATAAATTTTGTTTATTCTGAGTGCCATTGAACGCCTCGCACGCAGACTCGTATCAACGTCAGCGCATCAAAGAGTTACTTGTCATTGGATTTTCTAGCGGTAAGTACTGACAATCCGTCTCTCCTCAATATTTGAGGCTTTTACGGTAAAAATACACGTTTGGTGTTCTAGAAATAGGGCATAATATTCTCTAACTATTACCCACTTTTACCATGGGGGGGAAAGGGAGAGTGAAATATTTTACATTACAACCGGAGAGTCCTACTTTAGCTAGTTAGCTTGTCGCTAGCTGTCAATGACTCGACAGAAAGCACAATATTACCCGTTTAGAGCGGTGAATATTTCTCAACACATTATTTAATCAGTTTAGTATGTGTTAAAAATACACGTTTGGTGTTTTAGAAATAGGGCATAATATTCTCTAACTATTACCCACTTTTACCATGGGGGGGAAAGGGAGAGTGAAATATTTTACATTACAACCGGAGAGTCCTACTTTAGCTAGTTTAATCAGTTTGGTGTTTTAGAAATAGGGCATAATATTCTCTAACTATTACCCACTTTTACCATGGGGAGAAAGGGAGAGTGAAATATTTTACATTACTGTGTAAAATAAAAACAGGTTGTTGCGCCACGTCGCGTGCTGTTAGGACAGCGCTGTGTCACTAGCGTGCGCTGCCTCTTGAGCAGTAGCAGCATATTGAACCCATATTGAATATTGCCCATTATAACCGCTGATACGTCTTACCGACCGTTCTGGTTTTTATAATGCAAATAACTCTGTTTATGTTGAACTAAAATGATTTTTTTCCTTCCCTTCCTCCCTCCTACACCACTGTGCCATCCACGGCCACCTCCTCCACTTTTACAACTGACTGGACTCCTTCCCCCCCCAATCAGAACAGTAAGTATAGACGTATGAGTCGTGACATTGCCATCACTGAATGGAAATCTTTGTATCTCCATAGCAGACATGTTCCTGGGACGTCAAGTCACACTCATGGCTGCTGTGGGAATATGCTCTAATAATTTATAGAGTCATGTCAGACCTGATTAACAAAATTGTGTCATATTAATGAATTAAAAAGCAAAGCCATTTCATTGTGTCTTGTAACATTAGTAAGCACTATTTTTTTTTTTTTTTTTTTACACAACTACTTTTTCTCTATCTCCAACTGAGTGTTTGACAGGCATTTAGTTGACCCAATTTAATGCATATAACAAATTCAGATTAAAAAAATCCACCTCGAAACTACTCGGATTGAGCTGTGACATGTTTCTGTAACATAACCTGTGTTAACAGAGCATTTTTCAAAATACTCATGTATTTTTACGTTTTTTTTGTCTTTTCAGATCATCTTTGACACCCTACACAAATCTACGGTAATAACTTACTGCCTTAAAAACAAATTCCTGATTACGGGTAATATGATCCACTAAATGTCAGTGTTTTAAGTACATTTAAGTAGCTGTTGGCTAGGTGTTACAGTTCACCTCAAGTATTTAGTTTACATAAACATACATAAATCCACAAGTAATATGAAATAAAGACAACAATTATCCTCCTTGTCCGTGTTAGAGACTTGTCAGGTGTTACCTGATGTAACACAGGTGTTTCCAGGGGAAAGGTTTTAAGGTGTTTCTACAATTAAACAAAATATCTCTCTGTCCCCTTCTCTAACTGCAGACCGTTGTTGACAACTTTTCCAGCAAACCCTGAAATGTAAGTTCACATTACTTTGTTTTGTGTGGCCACAACCAGTAATCACATATTATTAAGAATGTAAACAATTGAAAAGTTGCCGTTAAACAATTCCCTATGTGCCCACAAATTCTACACTTTGATTTTAAATAAAAGTTGGAATGAGCTGTGAGGTTAACTTTACAAGATATTAACTTTTCACTTTTTCCCCAAATCTCTCCACACCTATTGTCTTTCATCTGACAGCAGACCATCGCCGTGAGGTAGCCAGTCTGCAGTAAGTTTACACACATGTACATACAGTCAGTCTGAATGTAATACACACTTTTATTAAGTGGTAGTGGAACTTGAGGATGTCTGAAGTCGTATTTACAGCTCTGGTAATTTGGCTTCAGTCAAATTCAAGAGCCTGTATCTGAATAAGGTTGATCCTATCCAGTAGGGGTGTAACGGTACACAAAAATTTCGGTTCGGTACAACACAGTAAAGGCTGAAAGTGTGAGGTGTTGGTGATTTGAAATGAAACTAAAATCTCTCTCTTTGTCCCCTCATTTCATTCTCTGTTGGTCACAGACTCAGTGGTAAGTTCACACAATAAATTAGACGATGCGTTGAATTTCACACTCTTTTTTTTCATTACACACAATAAAATGTATTTTAACAACCAGCTGATGTCTGTTTCCTTTTTGTCTTACAGGTGTGCTGATCCCCAGCCAGCTCCCCAGCTGATCTCCATCTCTACCTCTATCTCGTATTCTATCTTTATCTCTCCCCTCTATTACTTCTCTCTATCTCATCTCTTACATCTATCTATATTGAAGGCTCCCTATCTTTTCTGTCCATCTACCCCTCTATCTATTTTGAGAAACTCTATCTTGCTTTGTCTATCCATCTACCCCTCTATCTATTTTGAAGGCTCTCTATCTTTTCTATCCATCTACCCCTCTATCTATTTTGAAGGCTCTCTATCTTGTCTATCCATCTACCCCTCTATCTATTTTGAGAAACTCTATCTTGCTTTGTCTATCCATCTACCCCTCTATCTATTTTGAAGGCTCTCTATCTTTTCTATCCATCTACCCCTCTATCTATATTGAAGGCTCCCTATCTTTTCTATCCATCTACCCCTCTATCTATTTTGAGAAACTCTATCTTGCTTTGTCTATCCATCTACCCCTCTATCTATTTTGAAGGCTCTCTATCTTTTCTATCCATCTACCCCTCTATCTATTTTGAAGGCTCCCTATCTTTTCTATCCATCTACCCCTCTATCTATTTTGAGAAACTCTATCTTGCTTTGTCTATCCATCTACCCCTCTATCTATTTTGAAGGCTCCTGCAGGAAGACATATTTGGAGTGGCTGTTCCCTTTCTGCAGACTGACAGTTCTACCACAGGAGCATTCATCTGAACAGCTACAATGCCAAGGAAGAGCAAGAGATCTCAAGCCCAAAGGCTTCGCTGGCAGAAGGTAGATGATATCAACTGTGCAACTGTTTGTTTTTCTGAGAGCAGTGGGGAGGTAAAGAGATCCACAGTGCCTGATTCCATGAGTATGACACAAGAAGGGCAAATGTCATCATGTGTACCACAAGTATCTTATGCAGACATGGTGAAGAGAGTATGTGATCCAGGTGTAGCAGGCCCTTCTCAGTCTTGGCAAGTAAACAATGTAGGTCCAAGTGATGAGCAACATGTACCACAGGTATCTCAGGCAGGCATTGTGAAGGGAGGCAGTAGCACTGATCCATATACCGCAGGCCCTTCTCATTCTCAGGTATCTCGTGCAGATATTTTAAACAGCCATGACCAGTTTGTAGCAGGTCCACCTCATGCAGCCAGTGTAAACACTGCAGCTGATGAACAAAGTGTCAGTGCATCCCAAAGCCAGGCTTCTTTTATCTACAGTTCTAGAACCAGAAATAAGCAATGTACCTGTAACTCACTCACATTTCTTGCATTTCTGTATGAGAATGAAAACCTCACTAGAGCTGACCTGGATCTTGTTTTGGACCAAGGTAACGCGATGTACACACAGGTTAGAAAAAGGGTTCCTAACCACATTCATTTGACCACGGATGAACTTCCTGACTCTGTTCCTGCACGCCGTTGCACACACATTGTGGACATGTCACAACTTTCCAGATACGGCTCATTTGGAGATCCTCATCCTGGAGCAGTAGATTACTTTCTTGACCTTGAGTCCGGATTGTCCTGCTTGTTGTCGGATGTGCAGTATGCGTTGCTGTTGATGAGTTCGTTGTGCATTGCAGTATTCAGAACCAGGTCAGGCAGATACGGTTTCTTTGATCCACATGCTAGGACAGCCAAGGGTTTGCCTCTAAACCAGCGTACACCCACTCCCGGGACAGCGGTTATGGTAACATTCACACGTCTGAGTGACATGATTGACAGGCTCATCAAGTATCACAAGATGTTGGGCACAGCAGAATCCTGTAACTACGAGTTAAAGCCTGTTGTATTTTACGATGTCAACACTGTCAACCTGAGTAATGTCATCCCAGCTACAGATATTCAGCCCACAGCTCACACAGACTCAACCACTCTGTTCGATGATGCAACTCAAAACAAATCGACTGCAAGTGCTGCAACAAACGCTGATCTAACTGAAAACACTGTTCATGACGTGTTTGCCGACATGGAAACTGAACCAGAACCACTGAGCCAAAGGAGCCCTGTCACAGTAAATGATGTTTGTGAGAAGTCCGTACAGGGAATCCCAACTAAAATAACATCTGTGTCATCTGAGAGACAAACGCAGGTCCACATCATGTTCCCTAATACCCAAACTGAACAAGAACCAGTTATTACTGAACTCAACTTTAATTCTGAGACATCACAACTTTGTCCTCAGAGTGAGTCAAACTTAACTGTTCCTTTGGTAAATTCTTTTGACAACGATAATGTCTTAGATGACATCATTATCAGGCTATCAAAAATGAACAAGCAGCAAAGGAAAAAATACAAGAGGAGACTATTGCTGTCGGAAAATATGTCACAAAGAAAAGACACTCAAAAGATAAGAGAGAGAGAAAGATATGCTTCAGATAGAACGTATAGAGCAAAGAAAAAATCGTATTCATGTAAGAAACGTTCTGATGAAGAATTCACTCAAAGAAAACGAGAATATGTTGCCAACCAATACAGAAACAAACCTGAAATACAGCAGAAAAAAAGGAAAAGTATTACCATGAGATATAGAGAAAACATTGATTTCAGACAAAAGCAAAAACTATATATTAAGAGTAGATATGCTGTCGATCTACAATTTAGACTGAAGCAAAAACAAAATATTACTCAGCGATATGCTGTTGATCCTGCATTTCGACTGAAGCAAAAACAAAATATTACTGGCAGATATAGAGACGATATTGATTTCAAGCTGAGGCAGCGATCTTATATCACTAAACGTTATGCCCATGATGAAGCCTTCCGTCTCAAGCACAGAGAACTAATGAGAAAAATAATGCAAAACAGGCACAATGTTGCATTCAGGACCATGGATAACATGAGATGTGCCCTGAAAATAACAAGAAAATACAGGCAGATGACTAGACGAACCCATGAGAGTGACAGAGAGAGTGACAATGCTTTGATCAAGGAGGCCATGGCTATTTTCAAGTCTCATATAAAAGCTGGTCCAACGTTCGTGTGCACTGTGTGTCACAAAGCCTCATTTCCAAACCAAGTCAAAACATGCAAGAGGTCAAACTATGTAAAGAATCCTAATGTGGTTGCAGCCTGCCTCACAGGAAAATATGTTCATGTCTGTGACGATGACTGCAGGAGTAGTCGATGCAAAGTGCCCATTGAGAGAAAGGAGGAGTGGATTTGTCACACCTGCCATGATCATCTGAAAAATGGAGCCATGCCCAAACTTGCTGTTGCAAACAACTTGTGGTTGGATGACATACCAACTGAACTGTGTGACCTAAACATTCTGGAGAGACATCTCATAGCAAAGTGCATAGTGTTCGCAAAAATCATTCCTCTTCCTAAAGGTCAACAGAGAGCTATACATGGTAATGTAGTGTGTGTCCCGTCTGAGGTTCAAGAAACGGTCAATGCTTTGCCCAGATTGAGGAGCAAGTCTCAGGTGTTAAGACTGAAACTGAAGAGACGTTTGTGTTACAAAGGTCATCAGCTGTTCCAGACTGTAACCTGGTCTAAATTAGTGCAAGCTCTGAAAAAGCTAAAACAGATTCACCCACAGTACGACGATGTCACCATCAGAGATGAGGAGGACTTATGTGACCCAACAATTGCAGATGATGACGATGATGAATCAATGGATGATGATGACTATGATGCAGATGATCTGATGGAAATTAACAGGCTCGAGAGCGATATGATGTGTGATGGTGATGCCGAAAATGATCCTGAAAATGAGCAACAAAACAAGACGATGCTTTGTGATGACAATCAGACGCAGGAGAACGGTGATGATGACATTGATGGCGACGCGGCACAACAGGAGAGTAACAATAGTGGTGGAATAGTTCTGGAATCATGCCTTCAGCCACGTGATGTTTCAGAGGAGATATTGTGTTACAGTGAAGGGATTTACTCTGTAGCACCGGCAGAGGGAAACAGTCCAGTCAGTTTCTTTAAGGAAAAGAACTTGGAGGGAAAAGCTTTTCCTGTTCAGTTTCCAACTGGTCAGAATACCCTGGATGAAAACAGACCTATTAAACTAACACCCAGTGGTTATTTCAAAGCAAGGCTGTTTGGTGTTGATGATCGCTTTGCCAGAGACACAAATTATTTGTTTTTTGCCCAGTTTGTGACAGAGATATACTTGGCCACTTCCAGCATGTCAATACAGCTGCGCAAAGGAAAACCTTTCACCAGAGACGGACGTAGAATAACGTCGAGAATGCTGAGAGACAAATATGAGGTGGAGAAACTTGTGAGGAACAGGGATGCAATTCGATTCATGCAGCCACTCAGAGGAACACCAGCATACTGGGACAAAACAACCAAAGATCTGTTTGCTATGATCAGACAGCTGGGAATCCCTACGTTCTTTTGCACGTTTTCTGCAGCAGAAATGCGTTGGCCTGAGGTGATTATAGCCATAAAAGCACAGCAGGGTGAGGAAGTGAATTTTGAAGAGCTGGACTGGTCTACAAAGTGTGACATTCTGAGAAGCAATCCTGTGACAACAATGCGCATGTTTGATAAGCGTGTCGAGGCCCTGTTTAGAGATTTGATCTTGTCTCCTGCACAACCCCTGGGCAACGTTTTTGACTTTTTCTACCGCCTTGAGTTCCAACACAGAGGAAGTCCTCACATACATGGCCTACTATGGGTCGAAGGTGCCCCCGTGTTTGAGAAGGACAGTGATCAGACTGTGTGCGAGTTTGTGTCCAAATACATCACTGCTCAGCTTCCTGACCCAAATACGCAACCTGAACTGTACAAGATAGTCACAGAAGTCCAAATTCACAGCAAAAGCCACTCAAAGACTTGTTTCAAAGGTGCAAGATCTGGGTGCAGGTTTGGTTTCCCGAAGCAACCGTGCAGAAAGATGATGATAACAAGACCTGCAGATGATGAGGGGTCACTCAGGCTTGAAATGGCAAAGAGAAAACTGGCACCACTGATTCAGCTGCTGAATGAACCTGCAACTGCCTCCCTGAGTTTAGTAGAGGTCCTCGCTCGATGTGATTTAACCGTGAATGAATATGAGCAACACCTGCACATGATGAGCCATTCCAGCAGTATCGTACTCCAACGTGATCCAAAGGACTGCTGGGTAAATCCTTACAACCCTCACCTGCTTGACGTGTGGTCGGCAAACATGGACCTACAGTTCATCCTGTCTTATTACGGTCTGATACACTACATCTGCACATACATGTGCAAAAGTGAGAACTCAGTGAGTCGATATCTGCAAGCACTCATTGAAAACTCCAACACAGACTGTGTCAATGAATGTGATGAGATGAGGGAAATCATGCAGGCATATTCCAAAAAGAGAGAGATTTCTGCACAGGAAGCTGTTGCCCGTTGCACTGGACTTAACATGAAAAGGTCTTCCCGTGGTGTCGTGTTCATTCCAACAGATGACAACGCAGTTAAAATGAGTCTCCCACGCTCAAGCCTTGACAACAGAACACCAGATAGTCTGAATGTGTGGATGACATCTTTGACAGACAAGTACAAAGCCAGACCTGAAACGCCGGAGTTTGAGCAGATGTGCATGGCAGACTTTGCCTCTTGCTGCAGATTTGTGTATGGACAACAGAAGAAAGGGAGAAATGTTGTGCCTCTGCTGAATGAGTTGGGCCATGTACAGAGGAGAGAAGCCGATAAACCTGCAGTCATCAGATATCGCCGCATATCCAAGGAGAAATATCCTGAGCAGTATTATGGCACGTTGCTTAAACTGTATCTTCCTCACCGCTCAGACCAAGAACTGAAAAGAACGTCTCTACCCACGTACGAGTCATTCCACAACAGTGCTATAGTTCAGCTGCCATATTCTCCCCGTCCTGAGTATGTTAGAAACATCGTGGACAGAAACAAACGGAGATATGAAAAAAACAGTGACGAAATTGAGAGTGCTGTCCAGGAGTATGAGGAAAACAGAGACGTGATAGATGAGTGGTCTAATTTAGCACCAGAATCTGAAATAGTGAGGATGGAGTGTATCGATGAACTGGAAGCCAGACAGAGCGATCTTGAAAATGTACAAGAGAATGTACCTGACTACAGTAGACGGGCTAATGCTGCTACAGAAGTGAGAGTCACAAGAGAGCCCCCTGTGATCGATCCCACAGTGTTACGTCAGATGTATCAGAGTCTGAACCGGAAACAAGCGTGTGTGTTCTATGCTGTCAGAGATTGGTGCATAAAGCGTGTCTGTGGACTAAACCCAAAGCAGTTCTGTTATTATGTAAACGGTGGAGCTGGAACCGGAAAGTCACACCTCATTAAATGCATCTACTCTGAGGCATCCAAGATACTGTGCAAACTGCCCACACGCGCCGAGGAAGCTGACATATCAAACCCCACTGTGCTGTTGACTGCTTTCACTGGAACTGCAGCCTTTAACATCTCCGGTACAACACTGCACTCTCTCCTCAAGCTGCCCAGAAGCCTTAAACCACCATTTCAAGGTCTTGGTAACAAACTGGATGAAGTCCGATGTGAGCTTTCCAATGCCCAAATCCTTGTTATTGACGAGGTGTCCATGGTGTCAAAGCCCCTGTTTGCATATGTGGATGTGAGACTGAAACAGATCAAAGGTAATCACAGACCCTTCGGAGGCATGTCAGTTATAGCTGTGGGAGATTTTTATCAGCTGCCACCTGTACGACACTCCAAACCACTTTGTGTCTATGACCCGTCTGAGATTGACCTGTGGCAGGAAAACTTTCAGATGATCACTCTGACAGAGATCATGCGACAGAAGGATGACATTGTCTTTGCAGAGATGTTGAACAGGATCCGTGTGAAGGGAAAAGCAGAAGAGCTTTCTGTAGCAGACAGAGCTTTGCTGTCACAGTGTGTCACTGAACCAGACCGTTGTCCAACTGACGCCCTGCACATTTTTGCAACTAATAAACAAGTAGAGGCACACAACTCTGCAACTTTATGCCTGCTCCATTCTCATGTCACCACCATTGATGCAGATGACTTTAAAAAGGACCCACACACTGGACACATGACAAGACAAGGTGCACCATTGAAAGGAGGCAGAAATGATTTACCTAACACACTGAATGTCGCTGAAGGCGTTCGAGTCATGCTAACCAGAAACATAGAAGTGTCTGAAGGTTTGGTGAACGGATCATTTGCTACACTAGGCAGAGTCATATCCACTGAACAGAATGGCTCTACTCATGTCACTAGGCTTGGCCTCAAGATGGATGATGAAACAGCTGGCAGGAGTTATCGTAACGGAGCAGGAGCTGACAATCTGGTGTACATAGAGAGATCGGAGGAGAGTCTGAAACAAAATGGAGTGGTGCGCAGACAGTTTCCAATGAAACTTGCCTTTGCATGTACAATACACAAGGTGCAAGGAATGACGAGGGAATCGGCTGTCGTTTCACTGAAACACATTTTTGAACCAGGCATGGCGTATGTTGCTATCAGTAGAGTGACCTCTCTCTCAGGACTGCACATGCTCGACTTGGATGAGAGTAAAATCTATGCAAACCAACAAGTCAGTGCAGCTTTAGAGGCCATGAGACAAGTCAACTTGGACCATATGATGCCGCTTCTCCAGATTCAGCAGACACTGAGCAGCGGTGACACTGTGAGCATTGTTCACCACAACACAGAAGGATTGCCATCTCATGTCAGCGACGTCAAGAGCCATCATGAACTTCATCTTGCGGATATTTTGTGTCTCACAGAAACACACCTTCAAGGTTCCTCAGTTGCAGACAGTCTCCTTTTAGAGGGCTACAGGATGTTCACACGCAACAGACACATGTCATATGCAAATTTTCCAGAAATCGCCAGCAGAGGGTGTGGTGGAGTCGCCGTTTATGTGAAAAACCACTTGCAGGCGCACGAAAAAAGGTACATAAATAATGTAACTGACCTTGAGTTTGTGGCTTTGAAGGTTGAAGCTCCGGTGAGGGCACTGATTGCTGCCGTGTACAGACCTCCCAACTACAGTGTTGCAGCATTTCTGACCAACCTGGGATGTCTTTTGGACTCACTGGAGATCATGGACTGCCATCCCATCATTGTGTGTGGCGATTTCAATGAGAACCTGTTTTCAAACACCAGGAAGCCGATTCTGGAGCTCTTTCAGTCCAAGGGATATGCTCAACTGATCACCGCTGCCACAACAGATAAGAGCACCCTCCTGGACCCCATTTTTATCTCGCGACCACAGCAATGTCTCCACTCAGGTGTCATGCAGACCTATTACAGTTACCACAACCCTGTTTACTGTGTGCTGTCCTCTAACAGCTCGTAAAGAAGTCAGCTTGATGATTTTCAAGATTAAGAAAAGGAAAACTTGGATGTTTTATTAAACTTGTAAATATTAAGAGTAAATACAGTAAAAACAATGCAATTCTCAAGCATTTTTTCAGATGGAGGAAGCTCTGCGGTCCGGCTGCAACACCTCGCCAGGCTGCCTCAGTCTCAGCGGGGGTGGGTGGGTGAGGACCAGAGTACTCCTTCTCAACTGGAAATCTGCTGGACCTGTCTCCATTTTGGTACAGTGATAACAAGTTTCAGAGTGTTTTTTGACAACTTTTTTTTTGGCCTGTGCATTTATCAAGTTAGGGCTGGTGGGTGAGGATTGATAAATGCACAGGCAAAAACTCTTTTAGCAACTGTAACTTTAACTGTACAAGGAGTATATCAGAAAGTGTGTGTTGTCGATGAACAGACACTTTCTGATGTACTGATAGCTTCCAGCTGAAACCCCAAAATGTTCTTTCCACCCAATTTTCTACAATTCTTTGACAATTTTTTATCGAGGTGGGTGGCCTTGCAGATACTATAGCCTTTGTAAGTTTCCTTTTGTCTCCCTGGAGGTGGAGTGGGACAATTCTTTTATACTCTCAACTCCTCACCAACTACAGACAGCTTCTCAAATCCTCACTATTTCTATCTGAACTGCTGAGTGAGTTAATTTAAACCTTTAACCTGAAAGAAAAGGTTTACCTTGCCTTGTGCTAATCTGATCTCTGTTGAACAGCAGTTTTATAATCTCATAACAACTCTTGATGTTAAAGACTGAAAGCTAAGCTGAAGGTTTGTCTTCACATTGTCTACAACACATGGCTTATGTAAATGACTCACTCAAACTGTGTTTTTTTTTTGTTTTGTTTTGTTTTTTACCAAAAATTGACTGCAAAACAGCAGCATCACAGAACACACTACTGGTCTACAGAAATGACTGCTTCTGTTGATAAGACAAAAATTAATTGTAACTTTTTTTTGTGTTGTTCTTCATGTCACTGAACACAGCCAAGTTCAAACATTTCAGAATTTTATACCTTCATTCATAAACTGTCATTTTTGTTTGTTTTGTTTGTTTTTTAACCAAAAATGACGCAGAACACACTACTGGTTTACTTAATGAGACAAAATTGAATTGTCTCTTTTTTTTGTATTGTTCTTTACTTTTTATGATCCATAATATGTATTATTTGATTTGATTTATTTTATCTTCATGCCTGCTCTCCCTATCATCATTTATTTGTTCTTCATTAATAAGACGTTATTCTTTTGATGTATAATTTTCTACATTTTTGTATTTATTTTTATATTTTTATTTATATTGGTCTCTGCAGACACAGTCACCACCACATATGTATGGAGGCCCAGAAGGGACAATGGAGCAGGTTCACTTTAGGTGAAGTCTGTATTTTATTTAGCAATGAAAAGTTACTGACTCTAACTTTAACCTGAAAGAACAGGCTGATTTGTTTTGAATGTTTATTTATTTGGGGTTTCAGCTGGTTATTGTATAAAAGGTTTTTCACATGTTTTTACCTTGCCTTGTGCTAATCTGATCTCTGTTGAACAGCAGTTTTATAATCTCATAACAACTCTTAATGTTAAAGACTGAAAGCTAAGCTGAAGGTTTGTCTTCACATTGTCTACAACACATGGCTTATGTAAATGACTCACTCAAACTGTGTTTTTTTTTTTTTTACCAAAAATTGACTGCAAAACAGCAGCATCACAGAACACACTACTGGTCTACAGAAATGACTGCTTCTGTTGATAAGACAAAAATGAATTGTAACTTTTTTTTGTGTTGTTTTTCATGTCACTGAACACAGCCAAGTTCAAACATTTCAGAATTTTATACCTTCACTCATAAACTGTCATTTTTGTTTGTTTTGTTTGTTTTTTAACCAAAAATGACACAGAACACACTACTGGTTTACTTAATGAGACAAAATTGAATTGTCTCTTTTTTTTGTATTCTTTACTTTTTATGATCCATAATATGTATTATTTGATTTGATTTATTTTATCTTCATGCCTGCTCTCCCTATCATCATTTATTTGTTCTTCATTAATAAGACGTTATTCTTTTGATGTATAATTTTCTACATTTTTGTATTTATTTTTATATTTTTATTTATATTGGTCTCTGCAGACACAGTCACCACCACATATGTATGGAGGCCCAGAAGGGACAATGGAGCAGGTTCACTTTAGGTGAAGTCTGTATTTTATTTAGCAATGAAAAGTTACTGACTCTAACTTTAACCTGAAAGAACAGGCTGATTTGTTTTGAATGTTTATTTATTTGGGGTTTCAGCTGGTTATTGTATAAAAGGTTTTTCACATGTTTTTACCTTGCCTTGTGCTAATCTGATCTCTGTTGAACAGCAGTTTTATAATCTCATAACAACTCTTAATGTTAAAGACTGAAAGCTAAGATGAAGGTTTGTCTTCACATTGTCTACAACACATGGCTTATGTAAATGACTCACTCAAACTGTGTTTTTTTTTTTTTTTTACCAAAAATTGACTGCAAAACAGCAGCATCACAGAACACACTACTGGTCTACAGAAATGACTGCTTCTGTTGATAAGACAAAAATGAATTGTAACCTTTTTTTGTATTGTTCTTCATGTCACTGAACACAGCCAAGGTCAAACATTTCAGAATTTTATACCTTCACTCATAAACTGTCATTTTTGTTTGTTTTGTTTGTTTTTTAACCAAAAATGCCGCAGAACACACTACTGGTTTACTTAATGAGACAAAATTGAATTGTCTCTTTTTTTTGTATTGTTCTTTACTTTTTATGATCCATAATATGTATTATTTGATTTGATTTATTTTATCTTCATGCCTGCTCTCCCTATCGTCATTTATTTGTTCTCCATTAATAAGACGTTATTCTTTTGATGTATAATTTTCTACATTTTTGTATTTATTTTTATATTTTTATTTATATTGGTCTCTGCAGACACAGTCACCACCACATATGTATGGAGGCCCAAAAGGGACAATGGAGCAGGTTCACTTTAGGTGAAGTCTGTATTTTATTTAGCAATGAAAAGTTACTGACTCTAACTTTAACCTGAAAGAACAGGCTGATTTGTTTTGAATGTTTATTTATTTGGGGTTTCAGCTGGTTATTGTATAAAAGGTTTTTCACATGTTTTTACCTTGCCTTGTGCTAATCTGATCTCTGTTGAACAGCAGTTTTATAATCTCATAACAACTCTTAATGTTAAAGACTGAAAGCTAAGCTGAAGGTTTGTCTTCACATTGTCTACAACACATGGCTTATGTAAATGACTCACTCAAACTGTGTTTTTTTTTTTTGTTTTGTTTTGTTTTTTACCAAAAATTGACTGCAAAACAGCAGCATCACAGAACACACTACTGGTCTACAGAAATGACTGCTTCTGTTGATAAGACAAAAATGAATTGTAACTTTTTTTTGTGTTGTTCTTCATGTCACTGAACACAGCCAAGGTCAAACATTTCAGAATTTTATACCTTCATTCATAAACTGTCATTTTTGTTTGTTTTGTGTGTTTTTTAACCAAAAATGACGCAGAACACACTACTGGTTTACTTAATGAGACAAAATTGAATTGTCTCTTTTTTTTGTATTGTTCTTTACTTTTTATGATCCATAATATGTATTATTTGATTTGATTTATTTTATCTTCATGCCTGCTCTCCCTATCGTCATTTATTTGTTCTCCATTAATAAGACGTTATTCTTTTGATGTATAATTTTCTACATTTTTGTATTTATTTTTATATTTTTATTTATATTGGTCTCTGCAGACACAGTCACCACCACATATGTATGGAGGCCCAGAAGGGACAATGGAGCAGGTTCACTTTAGGTGAAGTCTGTATTTTATTTAGCAATGAAAAGTTACTGACTCTAACTTTAACCTGAAAGAACAGGCTGATTTGTTTTGAATGTTTATTTATTTGGGGTTTCAGCTGGTTATTGTATAAAAGGTTTTTCACATGTTTTTACCTTGCCTTGTGCTAATCTGATCTCTGTTGAACAGCAGTTTTATAATCTCATAACAACTCTTAATGTTAAAGACTGAAAGCTAAGCTGAAGGTTTGTCTTCACATTGTCTACAACACATGGCTTATGTAAATGACTCACTCAAACTGTGTTTTTTTTGTTTTTGTTTTGTTTTTTACCAAAAATTGACTGCAAAACAGCAGCATCACAGAACACACTACTGGTCTACAGAAATGACTGCTTCTGTTGATAAGACAAAAATGAATTGTAACCTTTTTTTGTATTGTTCTTCATGTCACTGAACACAGCCAAGGTCAAACATTTCAGAATTTTATACCTTCACTCATAAACTGTCATTTTTGTTTGTTTTGTTTGTTTTTTAACCAAAGATGACGCAGAACACACTACTGGTTTACTTAATGAGACAAAATTGAATTGTCTCTTTTTTTTGTATTGTTCTTTACTTTTTATGATCCATAATATGTATAATTTGATTTGATTTATTTTATCTTCATGCCTGCTCTCCCTATCATCATTTATTTGTTCTCCATTAATAAGACGTTATTCTTTTGATGTATAATTTTCTACATTTTTGTATTTATTTTTATATTTTTATTTATATTGGTCTCTGCAGACACAGTCACCACCACATATGTATGGAGGCCCAGAAGGGACAATGGAGCAGGTACACTTTAGGTGAAGTCTGTATTTTATTTAGCAATGAAAAGTTACTGACTCTAACTTTAACCTGAAAGAACAGGCTGATTTGTTTTGAATGTTTATTTATGTGGGGTTTCAGCTGGTTATTGTATAAAAGGTTTTTCACATGTTTTTACCTTGCCTTGTGCTAATCTGATCTCTGTTGAACAGCAGTTTTATAATCTCATAACAACTCTTAATGTTTAAGACTGAAAGCTAAGCTGAAGGTTTGTCTTCACATTGTCTACAACACATGGCTTACGTAAATGACTCACTCAAACTGTGTTTTTTTTTTTTGTTTTGTTTTGTTTTTTACCAAAAATTGACTGCAAAACAGCAGCATCACAGAACACACTACTGGTCTACAGAAATGACTGCTTCTGTTGATAAGACAAAAATGAATTGTAACTTTTTTTTGTATTGTTCTTCATGTCACTGAACACAGCCAAGGTCAAACATTTCAGAATGTTATACCTTCATTCATAAACTGTCATTTTTGTTTGTTTTGTTTGTTTTTTAACCAAAAATGACGCAGAACACACTACTGGTTTACTTAATGAGACAAAATTGAATTGTCTCTTTTTTTTGTATTGTTCTTTACTTTTTATGATCCATAATATGTTTTATTTGATTTGATTTATTTTATCGTCATGCCTGCTCTCCCTAAAAACAATGCAATTCTCAAATATTTTTCAGATGGAGGAAGCTCTGCGGTCCGGCTGCAACACCTCGCCAGGCTGCCTCAGTCTCAGCGAGGCTGGGGGGGTGGGGGGTGAGGCCCAGAGTACTCCTTCTCAACTGGAAATCTGCTGGACCTGTCTCCATTTTGGTGCAGTGATAACACGTTTCGGAGTGTTTTTTGACAACTTTCTTTTGGCCTGTGCATTTATCAAGTTAGGGCTGGTGGGTGAGGATTGATAAATGCACAGGCAAAAACTCTTTAAGCAACTGTAACTTTAACTGTACAAGGAGTATATCAGAAAGTAACAGAAACTTCGGCCAATCGTCTTGCTATCATTTATACTTTTCAAAGCGGCAGGTGGTCCAGGGTGTGTGTGTGGTAGAATGTTCAGGCTAGAGTGGGACAGAGTTCTACAGCTGTTTCTTAATCTACTATTAATTAGTGTGAATGCTGGAAGCATTCACACTATTGTTATCCAAATCTTTATTATTAGTGTGAATGCTGGAAGCATTCACACTATTGTTATTCTACTGCAAAAAAATTTATTAGTGTGAATGCTGGAAGCATTCACACTATTGTTATTCTACTGCAAAAAAATTTATTATTAGTGTGAATGCTGGAAGCATTCACACTATTGTTATCCAAATCTTTATTATTATTATTATTATTCTACTTCCGTGCGTTTTTTGGACCGCTTCTCCTCCTAGAGCGTTTGTGCTACGTCCACCATTCAAGTATCAAACTATCCGGCTTCTTCGGGACATGATGGCTATGACTTTTGTAGTTTCTACTACTTTTATTTTTAAAGTTATTTAAGTTTTTGTCCAAAATTTGGCCCCATTGAAATGAATGGGAAAATTTTCAAAATTTTCACGTTTTTCTCAGCCTCATAACTCTGGCTGTGTTCTGCCTAGAGACTCCATTTTTCCTTTAAAATGTTCACACACTTGTCCTCTATTCATATTACTTTCACTTGTCTTGCTACCTTTTATACTTTTCAAACTGTACCTCCAACTGTTGGGTCAAGTTTTGAACTTTTCTAACATTTTAGAGTGAGTGACATCATCAGTAGAGTGCGACAGAGTTCTGAAATAGTTTCAAAATCTCCCGAACAAATTGCTCTCCTGACCACAATCTTCGCCCCACACACGTAAATTTACCCTCAAAATGTAGGAAAACTTGTCCTCTCTGACATATTGAGTTTTCAGGACAATTGGAGAAAAGCTTTTTCCACCGTGAGCTTCAAAGCGGCAGGCGATCCCGAGAAATCGCCATCTGGGCTAATGTTAAACTTAGGCCTGACTTCACTGACCACACCCCTTGGGACTAACTTTTCAAATCGCTGTGGTTTCCACATTTCTTGGACCCCAGACATGAAAATCACATCGACGCGTTCGGCCATTTGTCCTCTTGCTCACAAAATCGTCGTTTAGCCACCAACTCTTAATTTAAGCCCTTGAAATGAGCACCCAATAGGGAGACGTTTTCCCCTTTTTTCTCATTGTCTCCCTCTGTGTGATTGCCCTGATTGTCCTCACCTGTGGCTCGTTAGTCTCAGTTGTGTCTGTGTATTTAGTCTCAGCTGTGTCTCATTCCCCTGTGTATTTTTAGTCTCTGTGTTTCTTCCCTACTTTTACTCCTAATCTTCTACTTCTCCTACTTTTTCTTCATCATCTTCTGCTGATTCTTCTTCATTCAGCAGTGTTTTGCAAAACATTTCAGCCGTCAGCATTCACACGCATTTTCCGCAGGTAAATGCAATTTCTAGTTATTATTATTCTACTTCCGTGCGTTTTTTGGACCGCTTCTCCTCCTAGAGCGTTTGTGCGACGTCCACCATTCAAGTATCAAACTATGCGGCCTCTTCGGGACATGATGGCTATGACTTTTGTAGTTTTTACTACTTTTATTTTTAAAGTTATTTAAGTTTTTGTCCAAAATTTGGCCCCATTGAAATCAATGGGAAAATTTTCAAAATTTTCACGTTTTTCCCAGCCTCATAACTTTGGCTGTGTTCTGCCTAGAGACTCCATTTTTGCTTTAAAATGTTCACACACTTGTCCTCTATTCATATTACTTTCACTTGTCTTGCTACCTTTTATACTTTTCAAACTGTACCTCCAACTGTTGGGTGAAGTTTTGAACTTTTCTCACATTTTAGAGTGAGTGACATCATCAGTAGAGTGCGACAGAGTTCTGAAATAGTTTCAAAATCTCCCGAACAAATTGCTCTCCTGACTACAATCTTTACCCCACACACGTAAATTTACCCTCAAAATGTAGGAAAACTTGTCCTCTCTGACATATTGAGTTTTCAGGCCAATTGGAGAAAAGGTTTTTTCACCGTGAGCTTCAAAGCGGCAGGCGGTCCAGAGAAATCTCCATCTGAGCTAATGTTAAACTTAGGCCTGACTTCACTGACCACACCTCTTGGGACTAACTTTTCAAATCGCTGTGGTTTCCACATTTCTTGGACCCCAGACATGAAAATCACATCGACGCGTTCGGCCATTTGTCCTCTTGCTCACAAAATCATCGTTTAGCCACCAACTCTTAATTTAAGCCCTTGAAATGAGCATCCAATAGGGAGACGTTTTCCCCTTTTTTCTCATTGTCTCCCTCTGTGTGATTGCCCTGATTGTCCTCACCTGTGTCTCGTTAGTCTCAGCTGTGTATTTTTAGTCTCTGTGTTTCTTCCCTACTTTTACTCCTAATCTTCTACTTCTCCTACTTTTTCTTCATCATCTTCTGCTGATTCTTCTTCATTCAGCAGTGTTTTGCAAAACATTTCAGCCGTCAGCATTCACACGCATTTTCCGCAGGTAAATGCAATTTCTAGTTATTATTATTATTCTACTTCCGTGCGTTTTTTGGACCGCTTCTCCTCCTAGAGCGTTTGTGCGACGTCCACCATTCAAGTATCAAACTATGCGGCCTCTTCGGGACATGATGGCTATGACTTTTGTAGTTTTTACTACTTTTATTTTTAAAGTTATTTAAGTTTTTGTCCAAAATTTGGCCCCATTGAAATCAATGGGAAAATTTTCAAAATTTTCACGTTTTTCCCAGCCTCATAACTTTGGCTGTGTTCTGCCTAGAGACTCCATTTTTGCTTTAAAATGTTCACACACTTGTCCTCTATTCATATTACTTTCACTTGTCTTGCTACCTTTTATACTTTTCAAACTGTACCTCCAACTGTTGGGTGAAGTTTTGAACTTTTCTCACATTTTAGAGTGAGTGACATCATCAGTAGAGTGCGACAGAGTTCTGAAATAGTTTCAAAATCTCCCGAACAAATTGCTCTCCTGACTACAATCTTTACCCCACACACGTAAATTTACCCTCAAAATGTAGGAAAACTTGTCCTCTCTGACATATTGAGTTTTCAGGCCAATTGGAGAAAAGGTTTTTTCACCGTGAGCTTCAAAGCGGCAGGCGGTCCAGAGAAATCTCCATCTGAGCTAATGTTAAACTTAGGCCTGACTTCACTGACCACACCTCTTGGGACTAACTTTTCAAATCGCTGTGGTTTCCACATTTCTTGGACCCCAGACATGAAAATCACATCGACGCGTTCGGCCATTTGTCCTCTTGCTCACAAAATCATCGTTTAGCCACCAACTCTTAATTTAAGCCCTTGAAATGAGCATCCAATAGGGAGACGTTTTCCCCTTTTTTCTCATTGTCTCCCTCTGTGTGATTGCCCTGATTGCCCTCACCTGTGGCTCGTTAGTCTCAGCTTTGTATTTTTAGTCTCTGTGTTTCTTCCCTACTTTTACTCCTAATCTTCTACTTCTCCTACTTTTTCTTCATCATCTTCTGCTGATTCTTCTTCATTCAGCAGTGTTTTGCAAAACATTTCAGCCGTCAGCATTCACACGCATTTTCCGCAGGTAAATGCAATTTCTAGTTATTATTATTATTCTACTTCCGTGCGTTTTTTGGACCGCTTCTCCTCCTAGAGCGTTTGTGCTACGTCCACCATTCAAGTATCAAACTATCCGGCTTCTTCGGGACATGATGGCTATGACTTTTGTAGTTTCTACTACTTTTATTTTTAAAGTTATTTAAGTTTTTGTCCAAAATTTGGCCCCATTGAAATGAATGGGGAAATTTTCAACTTTTTCACGTTTTTCCCAGCCTCATAACTTTGGCTGTGTTCTGCCTAGAGACTCCATTTTTGCTTTAAAATGTTCACACACTTGTCCTCTATTCATATTACTTTCACTTGTCTTGCTACCTTTTATACTTTTCAAACTGTACCTCCAACTGTTGGGTGAAGTTTTGAACTTTTCTCACATTTTAGAGTGAGTGACATCATCACTAGAGTGCGACAGAGGGAGTGAAATAGTTTCAAAATCTCCCGAACAAATTGCTCTCCTGACCACAATCTTCACCCCACACACATAAATTTACCCTCAAAATGTAGGAAAACTTGTCCTCTCTGACATATTGAGTTTTCAGGACAATTGGAGAAAAGCTTTTTCCACCGTGAGCTTCAAAGCGGCAGGCGGTCCAGAGAAATCTCCATCTGGGCTAATGTTAAACTTAGGCCTGACTTCACTGACCACACCTCTTGGGACTAACTTTTCAAATCGCTGTGGTTTCCACATTTCTTGGACCCCAGACATGAAAATCACATCGACGCGTTCGGCCATTTGTCCTCTTGCTCACAAAATCGTCGTTTAGCCACCAACTCTTAATTTAAGCCCTTGAAATGAGCATCCAATAGGGAGACGTTTTCCCCTTTTTTCTCATTGTCTGCCTCTGTGTGATTGCCCTGATTGTCCTCACCTGTGGCTCGTTAGTCTCAGCTGTCTCTCATTCCCCTGTGTATTTTTAGTCTCTGTGTTTCTTCCCTACTTTTACTCCTAATCTTCTACTTCTCCTACTTTTTCTTCATCATCTTCTGCTGATTCTTCTTCATTCAGCAGTGTTTTGCAAAACATTTCAGCCGTCAGCATTCACACGCATTTTCCGCAGGTAAATGCAATTTCTAGTTAATCTACTTCTTCATTCAGCAGTGTTTTGCAAAACATTTCAGCCGTCAGCATTCACACGCATTTTCCGCAGGTAAATGCAATTTCTAGTTATTAGTGTGAATGCTGGAAGCATTCACACTATTGTTATCCAAATCTTTATTATTAGTGTGAATGCTGGAAGCATTCACACTATTGTTATTCTACTGCAAAAAATTTTATTATTATTCTTCTACTTCCGTGCGTTTTTTGGACCGCTTCTCCTCCTAGAGCGTTTGTGCTACGTCCACCATTCAAGTATCAAACTATCCGGCTTCTTCGGGACATGATGGCTATGACTTTTGTAGTTTCTACTACTTTTATTTTTAAAGTTATTGAAGTTTTTGTCCAAAATTTGGCCCCATTGAAATGAATGGGGAAATTTTCCACTTTTTCACGTTTTTACACTTTTTTCTCAGCCTCATAACTCTGGCTGTGTTCTGCCTAGAGACTCCATTTTTGCTTTAAAATGTTCACATACTTGTCCTCTATTCATATTACTTTCACTTGTCTTGCCACCTTTTATACTTTTCAAACTGTACCTCCAACTGTTGGGTGAAGTTTTGAACTTTTCTCACATTTTAGAGTGAGTGACATCATCACTAGAGTGGGACAGAGTTCTGAAATAGTTTCAAAATCTCCCGAACAAATTGCTCTCCTGACCACAATCTTCACCCCACACACATAAATTTACCCTCAAAATGTAGGAAAACTTGTCCTCTCTGACATATTGAGTTTTCAGGACAATTGGAGAAAAACTTTTTCCACGGTGAGCTTCAAAGCGGCAGGGGGTCCCGAGAAATCTCCATCTGGGCTAATGTTAAACTTAGGCCTGACTTCACTGACCACACCTCTTGGGACTAACTTTTCAAATCGCTGTGGTTTCCACATTTCTTGGACCCCAGACATGAAAATCACATCGACGCGTTCGGCCATTTGTCCTCTTGCTCACAAAATCATCGTTTAGCCCCCAACTCTTAATTTAAGCCCTTGAAATGAGCACCCAATAGGGAGACGTTTTCCCCTTTTCTCTCATTGTCTGCCTCTGTGTGATTGCCCTGATTGTCCTCACCTGTGGCTCGTTAGTCTCAGCTGTGTCTCATTCCCCTGTGTATTTAGTCTCTGTGTTTCTTCCCTACTTTTACTCCTAATCTTCTACTTCTCCTACTTTTTCTTCATCATCTTGTGCTGATTCTTCTTCATTCAGCAGTGTTTTGCAAAACATTTCAGCCGTCAGCATTCACACGCATTTTCCGCAGGTAAATGCAATTTCTAGTTATTATTATTCTACTTCCGTGCGTTTTTTGGACCGCTTCTCCTCCTAGAGCGTTTGTGCGACGTCCACCATTCAAGTATCAAACTATGCGGCCTCTTCGGGACATGATGGCTATGACTTTTGTAGTTTTTACTACTTTTATTTTTAAAGTTATTTAAGTTTTTGTCCAAAATTTGGCCCCATTGAAATGAATGGGAAAATTTTCAAAATTTTCACGTTTTTGCCAGCCTCATAACTTTGGCTGTGTTCTGCCTAGAGACTCCATTTTTGCTTTAAAATGTCCACACACTTGTCCTCTATTCATGTTACTTCCACTTGTCTTGCTACCTTTTATACTTTCCAAACTGTACCTCCAACTGTTGGGTGAAGTTTTGAACTTTTCTCACATTTTAGAGTGAGTGACATCATCAGTAGAGTGTGACAGAGTTCTGAAATAGTTTCAAAATCTCCCGAACAAATTGCTCTCCTGACCACAATCTTTACCCCACACACGTAAATTTACCCTCAAAATGTAGGAAAACTTGTCCTCTCTGACATATTGAGTTTTCAGGACAATTGGAGAAAAGCTTTTTCCACCGTGAGCTTCAAAGCGGCAGGCGGTCCCGAGAAATCTCCACCTGGGCTAATGTTAAACTTAGGCCTGACTTCACTGACCACACCTCTTGGGACTAACTTTTCAAATCGCTGTGGTTTCCACATTTCTTGGACCCCAGACATGAAAATCACATCGACGCGTTCGGCCATTTGTCCTCTTGCTCACAAAATCATCATTTAGCCACCAACTGTTAATTTAAGCCCTTGAAATGAGCACCCAATAGGGAGACGTTTTCCCCTTTTTTCTCATTGTCTGCCTCTGTGTGATTGTCCTCACCTGTGGCTCGTTAGTCTCAGCTGTGTATTTTTAGTCTCTGTGTTTCTTCCCTACTTTTACTCCTAATCTTCTACTTCTCCTACTTTTTCTTCATCATCTTGTGCTGATTCTTCTTCATTCAGCAGTGTTTTGCAAAACATTTCAGCCGTCAGCATTCACACGCATTTTCCGCAGGTAAATGCAATTTCTAGTTATTATTATTCTACTTCCGTGCGTTTTTTGGACCGCTTCTCCTCCTAGAGCGTTTGTGCGACGTCCACCATTCAAGTATCAAACTATGCGGCCTCTTCGGGACATGATGGCTATGACTTTTGTAGTTTTTACTACTTTTATTTTTAAAGTTATTTAAGTTTTTGTCCAAAATTTGGCCCCATTGAAATGAATGGGAAAATTTTCAAAATTTTCACGTTTTTGCCAGCCTCATAACTTTGGCTGTGTTCTGCCTAGAGACTCCATTTTTGCTTTAAAATGTCCACACACTTGTCCTCTATTCATGTTACTTCCACTTGTCTTGCTACCTTTTATACTTTCCAAACTGTACCTCCAACTGTTGGGTGAAGTTTTGAACTTTTCTCACATTTTAGAGTGAGTGACATCATCAGTAGAGTGTGACAGAGTTCTGAAATAGTTTCAAAATCTCCCGAACAAATTGCTCTCCTGACCACAATCTTTACCCCACACACGTAAATTTACCCTCAAAATGTAGGAAAACTTGTCCTCTCTGACATATTGAGTTTTCAGGACAATTGGAGAAAAGCTTTTTCCACCGTGAGCTTCAAAGCGGCAGGCGGTCCCGAGAAATCTCCACCTGGGCTAATGTTAAACTTAGGCCTGACTTCACTGACCACACCTCTTGGGACTAACTTTTCAAATCGCTGTGGTTTCCACATTTCTTGGACCCCAGACATGAAAATCACATCGACGCGTTCGGCCATTTGTCCTCTTGCTCACAAAATCATCATTTAGCCACCAACTGTTAATTTAAGCCCTTGAAATGAGCACCCAATAGGGAGACGTTTTCCCCTTTTTTCTCATTGTCTGCCTCTGTGTGATTGTCCTCACCTGTGGCTCGTTAGTCTCAGCTGTGTATTTTTAGTCTCTGTGTTTCTTCCCTACTTTTACTCCTAATCTTCTACTTCTCCTACTTTTTCTTCATCATCTTGTGCTGATTCTTCTTCATTCAGCAGTGTTTTGCAAAACATTTCAGCCGTCAGCATTCACACGCATTTTCCGCAGGTAAATGCAATTTCTAGTTATTATTATTCTACTTCCGTGCGTTTTTTGGACCGCTTCTCCTCCTAGAGCGTTTGTGCGACGTCCACCATTCAAGTATCAAACTATGCGGCCTCTTCGGGACATGATGGCTATGACTTTTGTAGTTTTTACTACTTTTATTTTTAAAGTTATTTAAGTTTTTGTCCAAAATTTGGCCCCATTGAAATGAATGGGAAAATTTTCAAAATTTTCACGTTTTTGCCAGCCTCATAACTTTGGCTGTGTTCTGCCTAGAGACTCCATTTTTGCTTTAAAATGTCCACACACTTGTCCTCTATTCATGTTACTTCCACTTGTCTTGCTACCTTTTATACTTTCCAAACTGTACCTCCAACTGTTGGGTGAAGTTTTGAACTTTTCTCACATTTTAGAGTGAGTGACATCATCAGTAGAGTGTGACAGAGTTCTGAAATAGTTTCAAAATCTCCCGAACAAATTGCTCTCCTGACCACAATCTTTACCCCACACACGTAAATTTACCCTCAAAATGTAGGAAAACTTGTCCTCTCTGACATATTGAGTTTTCAGGACAATTGGAGAAAAGCTTTTTCCACCGTGAGCTTCAAAGCGGCAGGCGGTCCCGAGAAATCTCCACCTGGGCTAATGTTAAACTTAGGCCTGACTTCACTGACCACACCTCTTGGGACTAACTTTTCAAATCGCTGTGGTTTCCACATTTCTTGGACCCCAGACATGAAAATCACATCGACGCGTTCGGCCATTTGTCCTCTTGCTCACAAAATCATCATTTAGCCACCAACTGTTAATTTAAGCCCTTGAAATGAGCACCCAATAGGGAGACGTTTTCCCCTTTTTTCTCATTGTCTGCCTCTGTGTGATTGTCCTCACCTGTGGCTCGTTAGTCTCAGCTGTGTATTTTTAGTCTCTGTGTTTCTTCCCTACTTTTACTCCTAATCTTCTACTTCTCCTACTTTTTCTTCATCATCTTCTGCTGATTCTTCTTCATTCAGCAGTGTTTTGCAAAACATTTCAGCCGTCAGCATTCACACGCATTTTCCGCAGGTAAATGCAATTTCTAGTTATTATTATTCTACTTCCGTGCGTTTTTTGGACCGCTTCTCCTCCTAGAGCGTTTGTGCGACGTCCACCATTCAAGTATCAAACTATGCGGCCTCTTCGGGACATGATGGCTATGACTTTTGTAGTTTTTACTACTTTTATTTTTAAAGTTATTTAAGTTTTTGTCCAAAATTTGGCCCCATTGAAATGAATGGGAAAATTTTCAAAATTTTCACGTTTTTGCCAGCCTCATAACTTTGGCTGTGTTCTGCCTAGAGACTCCATTTTTGCTTTAAAATGTCCACACACTTGTCCTCTATTCATGTTACTTCCACTTGTCTTGCTACCTTTTATACTTTCCAAACTGTACCTCCAACTGTTGGGTGAAGTTTTGAACTTTTCTCACATTTTAGAGTGAGTGACATCATCAGTAGAGTGTGACAGAGTTCTGAAATAGTTTCAAAATCTCCCGAACAAATTGCTCTCCTGACCACAATCTTTACCCCACACACGTAAATTTACCCTCAAAATGTAGGAAAACTTGTCCTCTCTGACATATTGAGTTTTCAGGACAATTGGAGAAAAGCTTTTTCCACCGTGAGCTTCAAAGCGGCAGGCGGTCCCGAGAAATCTCCACCTGGGCTAATGTTAAACTTAGGCCTGACTTCACTGACCACACCTCTTGGGACTAACTTTTCAAATCGCTGTGGTTTCCACATTTCTTGGACCCCAGACATGAAAATCACATCGACGCGTTCGGCCATTTGTCCTCTTGCTCACAAAATCATCATTTAGCCACCAACTGTTAATTTAAGCCCTTGAAATGAGCACCCAATAGGGAGACGTTTTCCCCTTTTTTCTCATTGTCTGCCTCTGTGTGATTGTCCTCACCTGTGGCTCGTTAGTCTCAGCTGTGTATTTTTAGTCTCTGTGTTTCTTCCCTACTTTTACTCCTAATCTTCTACTTCTCCTACTTTTTCTTCATCATCTTCTGCTGATTCTTCTTCATTCAGCAGTGTTTTGCAAAACATTTCAGCCGTCAGCATTCACACGCATTTTCCGCAGGTAAATGCAATTTCTAGTTATTATTCTACTTCCGTGCGTTTTTTGGACCGCTTCTCCTCCTAGAGCGTTTGTGCGACGTCCACCATTCAAGTATCAAACTATGCGGCTTCTTCGGGACATGATGGCTATGACTTTTGTAGTTTCTATTACTTTTATTTTTAAAGTTATTTAAGTTTTTGTCTAAAATTTGGCCCCATTGAAATGAATGGGAAAATTTTCAAAATTGTCATGTTTTTCTCAGCCTCATAACTCTGGCTGTGTTCTGCCTAGAGACTCCATTTTTGCTTTAAAATGTTCACACACTTGTCCCCTATTCATATTACTTTCACTTGTCTTGCTACCTTTTATACTTTTCAAACTGTACCTCCAACTGTTGGGTGAAGTTTTGAACTTTTCTCACATTTTAGAGTGAGTGACATCATCTTTAGAGTGCGACAGAGTTCTGAAATAGTTTCAAAATCTCCCGAACAAATTGCTCTCCTGACCACAATCTTTGCCCCACACACATAAATTTACCCTCAAAATGTAGGAAAACTTGTCCTCTCTGACATATTGAGTTTTCAGGACAATTGGAGAAAAGGTTTTTTCACCGTGAGCTTCAAAGCGGCAGGCGGTCCAGAGAAATCTCCATCTGAGCTAATGTTAAACTTAGGCCTGACTTCACTGACCACACCTCTTGGGACTAACTTTTCAAATCGCTGTGGTTTCCACATTTCTTGGACCCCAGACATGAAAATCACATCGACGCGTTCGGCCATTTGTCCTCTTGCTCACAAAATCATCGTTTAGCCACCAACTCTTAATTTAAGCCCTTGAAATGAGCACCCAATAGGGAGACGTTTTCCCCTTTTTTCTCATTGTCTCCCTCTGTGTGATTGCCCTGATTGTCCTCACCTGTGGCTCGTTAGTCTCAGCTGTGTCTCATTCCCCTGTGTATTTTTAGTCTCTGTGTTTCTTCCCTACTTTTACTCCTAATCTTCTACTTCTCCTACTTTTTCTTCATCATCTTCTGCTGATTCTTCTTCATTCAGCAGTGTTTTGCAAAACATTTCAGCCGTCAGCATTCACACGCATTTTCCGCAGGTAAATGCAATTTCTAGTTATTATTCTACTTCCGTGCGTTTTTTGGACCGCTTCTCCTCCTAGACCGTTTGTGCTACATCCACCATTCAAGTATCAAACTATGCGGCTTCTTCGGGACATGATGGCTATGACTTTTGTAGTTTCTACTACTTTTATTTTTAAAGTTATTTAAGTTTTTGTCCAAAATTTGGCCCCATTGAAATGAATGGGGAAATTTTCAACTTTTTCACGTTTTTACACGTTTTTCTCAGCCTCATAACTCTGGCTGTGTTCTGCCTAGAGACTCCATTTTTGCTTTAAAATGTTCACACACTTGTCCTCTATTCATATTACTTTCACTTGTCTTGCTACCTTTTATACTTTTCAAACTGTACCTCCAACTGTTGGGTGAAGTTTTGAACTTTTCTCACATTTTAGAGTGAGTGACATCATCACTAGAGTGCGACAGAGGGAGTGAAATAGTTTCAAAATCTCCCGAACAAATTGCTCTCCTGACCACAATCTTCACCCCACACACATAAATTTACCCTCAAAATGTAGGAAAACTTGTCCTCTCTGACATATTGAGTTTTCAGGACAATTGGAGAAAAGCTTTTTCCACCGTGAGCTTCAAAGCGGCAGGCGGTCCAGAGAAATCTCCATCTGGGCTAATGTTAAACTTAGGCCTGACTTCACTGACCACACCTCTTGGGACTAACTTTTCAAATCGCTGTGGTTTCCACATTTCTTGGACCCCAGACATGAAAATCACATCGACGCGTTCGGCCATTTGTCCTCTTGCTCACAAAATCGTCGTTTAGCCACCAACTCTTAATTTAAGCCCTTGAAATGAGCATCCAATAGGGAGACGTTTTCCCCTTTTTTCTCATTGTCTGCCTCTGTGTGATTGCCCTGATTGTCCTCACCTGTGGCTCGTTAGTCTCAGCTGTCTCTCATTCCCCTGTGTATTTTTAGTCTCTGTGTTTCTTCCCTACTTTTACTCCTAATCTTCTACTTCTCCTACTTTTTCTTCATCATCTTCTGCTGATTCTTCTTCATTCAGCAGTGTTTTGCAAAACATTTCAGCCGTCAGCATTCACACGCATTTTCCGCAGGTAAATGCAATTTCTAGTTAATCTACTTCTTCATTCAGCAGTGTTTTGCAAAACATTTCAGCCGTCAGCATTCACACGCATTTTCCGCAGGTAAATGCAATTTCTAGTTATTAGTGTGAATGCTGGAAGCATTCACACTATTGTTATCCAAATCTTTATTATTAGTGTGAATGCTGGAAGCATTCACACTATTGTTATTCTACTGCAAAAAATTTTATTATTATTCTTCTACTTCCGTGCGTTTTTTGGACCGCTTCTCCTCCTAGAGCGTTTGTGCTACGTCCACCATTCAAGTATCAAACTATCCGGCTTCTTCGGGACATGATGGCTATGACTTTTGTAGTTTCTACTACTTTTATTTTTAAAGTTATTGAAGTTTTTGTCCAAAATTTGGCCCCATTGAAATGAATGGGGAAATTTTCCACTTTTTCACGTTTTTACACTTTTTTCTCAGCCTCATAACTCTGGCTGTGTTCTGCCTAGAGACTCCATTTTTGCTTTAAAATGTTCACATACTTGTCCTCTATTCATATTACTTTCACTTGTCTTGCCACCTTTTATACTTTTCAAACTGTACCTCCAACTGTTGGGTGAAGTTTTGAACTTTTCTCACATTTTAGAGTGAGTGACATCATCACTAGAGTGGGACAGAGTTCTGAAATAGTTTCAAAATCTCCCGAACAAATTGCTCTCCTGACCACAATCTTCACCCCACACACATAAATTTACCCTCAAAATGTAGGAAAACTTGTCCTCTCTGACATATTGAGTTTTCAGGACAATTGGAGAAAAACTTTTTCCACGGTGAGCTTCAAAGCGGCAGGGGGTCCCGAGAAATCTCCATCTGGGCTAATGTTAAACTTAGGCCTGACTTCACTGACCACACCTCTTGGGACTAACTTTTCAAATCGCTGTGGTTTCCACATTTCTTGGACCCCAGACATGAAAATCACATCGACGCGTTCGGCCATTTGTCCTCTTGCTCACAAAATCATCGTTTAGCCCCCAACTCTTAATTTAAGCCCTTGAAATGAGCACCCAATAGGGAGACGTTTTCCCCTTTTCTCTCATTGTCTGCCTCTGTGTGATTGCCCTGATTGTCCTCACCTGTGGCTCGTTAGTCTCAGCTGTGTCTCATTCCCCTGTGTATTTAGTCTCTGTGTTTCTTCCCTACTTTTACTCCTAATCTTCTACTTCTCCTACTTTTTCTTCATCATCTTGTGCTGATTCTTCTTCATTCAGCAGTGTTTTGCAAAACATTTCAGCCGTCAGCATTCACACGCATTTTCCGCAGGTAAATGCAATTTCTAGTTATTATTATTCTACTTCCGTGCGTTTTTTGGACCGCTTCTCCTCCTAGAGCGTTTGTGCGACGTCCACCATTCAAGTATCAAACTATGCGGCCTCTTCGGGACATGATGGCTATGACTTTTGTAGTTTTTACTACTTTTATTTTTAAAGTTATTTAAGTTTTTGTCCAAAATTTGGCCCCATTGAAATGAATGGGAAAATTTTCAAAATTTTCACGTTTTTGCCAGCCTCATAACTTTGGCTGTGTTCTGCCTAGAGACTCCATTTTTGCTTTAAAATGTCCACACACTTGTCCTCTATTCATGTTACTTCCACTTGTCTTGCTACCTTTTATACTTTCCAAACTGTACCTCCAACTGTTGGGTGAAGTTTTGAACTTTTCTCACATTTTAGAGTGAGTGACATCATCAGTAGAGTGTGACAGAGTTCTGAAATAGTTTCAAAATCTCCCGAACAAATTGCTCTCCTGACCACAATCTTTACCCCACACACGTAAATTTACCCTCAAAATGTAGGAAAACTTGTCCTCTCTGACATATTGAGTTTTCAGGACAATTGGAGAAAAGCTTTTTCCACCGTGAGCTTCAAAGCGGCAGGCGGTCCCGAGAAATCTCCACCTGGGCTAATGTTAAACTTAGGCCTGACTTCACTGACCACACCTCTTGGGACTAACTTTTCAAATCGCTGTGGTTTCCACATTTCTTGGACCCCAGACATGAAAATCACATCGACGCGTTCGGCCATTTGTCCTCTTGCTCACAAAATCATCATTTAGCCACCAACTGTTAATTTAAGCCCTTGAAATGAGCACCCAATAGGGAGACGTTTTCCCCTTTTTTCTCATTGTCTGCCTCTGTGTGATTGTCCTCACCTGTGGCTCGTTAGTCTCAGCTGTGTATTTTTAGTCTCTGTGTTTCTTCCCTACTTTTACTCCTAATCTTCTACTTCTCCTACTTTTTCTTCATCATCTTGTGCTGATTCTTCTTCATTCAGCAGTGTTTTGCAAAACATTTCAGCCGTCAGCATTCACACGCATTTTCCGCAGGTAAATGCAATTTCTAGTTATTATTATTCTACTTCCGTGCGTTTTTTGGACCGCTTCTCCTCCTAGAGCGTTTGTGCGACGTCCACCATTCAAGTATCAAACTATGCGGCCTCTTCGGGACATGATGGCTATGACTTTTGTAGTTTTTACTACTTTTATTTTTAAAGTTATTTAAGTTTTTGTCCAAAATTTGGCCCCATTGAAATGAATGGGAAAATTTTCAAAATTTTCACGTTTTTGCCAGCCTCATAACTTTGGCTGTGTTCTGCCTAGAGACTCCATTTTTGCTTTAAAATGTCCACACACTTGTCCTCTATTCATGTTACTTCCACTTGTCTTGCTACCTTTTATACTTTCCAAACTGTACCTCCAACTGTTGGGTGAAGTTTTGAACTTTTCTCACATTTTAGAGTGAGTGACATCATCAGTAGAGTGTGACAGAGTTCTGAAATAGTTTCAAAATCTCCCGAACAAATTGCTCTCCTGACCACAATCTTTACCCCACACACGTAAATTTACCCTCAAAATGTAGGAAAACTTGTCCTCTCTGACATATTGAGTTTTCAGGACAATTGGAGAAAAGCTTTTTCCACCGTGAGCTTCAAAGCGGCAGGCGGTCCCGAGAAATCTCCACCTGGGCTAATGTTAAACTTAGGCCTGACTTCACTGACCACACCTCTTGGGACTAACTTTTCAAATCGCTGTGGTTTCCACATTTCTTGGACCCCAGACATGAAAATCACATCGACGCGTTCGGCCATTTGTCCTCTTGCTCACAAAATCATCATTTAGCCACCAACTGTTAATTTAAGCCCTTGAAATGAGCACCCAATAGGGAGACGTTTTCCCCTTTTTTCTCATTGTCTGCCTCTGTGTGATTGTCCTCACCTGTGGCTCGTTAGTCTCAGCTGTGTATTTTTAGTCTCTGTGTTTCTTCCCTACTTTTACTCCTAATCTTCTACTTCTCCTACTTTTTCTTCATCATCTTGTGCTGATTCTTCTTCATTCAGCAGTGTTTTGCAAAACATTTCAGCCGTCAGCATTCACACGCATTTTCCGCAGGTAAATGCAATTTCTAGTTATTATTATTCTACTTCCGTGCGTTTTTTGGACCGCTTCTCCTCCTAGAGCGTTTGTGCGACGTCCACCATTCAAGTATCAAACTATGCGGCCTCTTCGGGACATGATGGCTATGACTTTTGTAGTTTTTACTACTTTTATTTTTAAAGTTATTTAAGTTTTTGTCCAAAATTTGGCCCCATTGAAATGAATGGGAAAATTTTCAAAATTTTCACGTTTTTGCCAGCCTCATAACTTTGGCTGTGTTCTGCCTAGAGACTCCATTTTTGCTTTAAAATGTCCACACACTTGTCCTCTATTCATGTTACTTCCACTTGTCTTGCTACCTTTTATACTTTCCAAACTGTACCTCCAACTGTTGGGTGAAGTTTTGAACTTTTCTCACATTTTAGAGTGAGTGACATCATCAGTAGAGTGTGACAGAGTTCTGAAATAGTTTCAAAATCTCCCGAACAAATTGCTCTCCTGACCACAATCTTTACCCCACACACGTAAATTTACCCTCAAAATGTAGGAAAACTTGTCCTCTCTGACATATTGAGTTTTCAGGACAATTGGAGAAAAGCTTTTTCCACCGTGAGCTTCAAAGCGGCAGGCGGTCCCGAGAAATCTCCACCTGGGCTAATGTTAAACTTAGGCCTGACTTCACTGACCACACCTCTTGGGACTAACTTTTCAAATCGCTGTGGTTTCCACATTTCTTGGACCCCAGACATGAAAATCACATCGACGCGTTCGGCCATTTGTCCTCTTGCTCACAAAATCATCATTTAGCCACCAACTGTTAATTTAAGCCCTTGAAATGAGCACCCAATAGGGAGACGTTTTCCCCTTTTTTCTCATTGTCTGCCTCTGTGTGATTGTCCTCACCTGTGGCTCGTTAGTCTCAGCTGTGTATTTTTAGTCTCTGTGTTTCTTCCCTACTTTTACTCCTAATCTTCTACTTCTCCTACTTTTTCTTCATCATCTTCTGCTGATTCTTCTTCATTCAGCAGTGTTTTGCAAAACATTTCAGCCGTCAGCATTCACACGCATTTTCCGCAGGTAAATGCAATTTCTAGTTATTATTATTCTACTTCCGTGCGTTTTTTGGACCGCTTCTCCTCCTAGAGCGTTTGTGCGACGTCCACCATTCAAGTATCAAACTATGCGGCCTCTTCGGGACATGATGGCTATGACTTTTGTAGTTTTTACTACTTTTATTTTTAAAGTTATTTAAGTTTTTGTCCAAAATTTGGCCCCATTGAAATGAATGGGAAAATTTTCAAAATTTTCACGTTTTTGCCAGCCTCATAACTTTGGCTGTGTTCTGCCTAGAGACTCCATTTTTGCTTTAAAATGTCCACACACTTGTCCTCTATTCATGTTACTTCCACTTGTCTTGCTACCTTTTATACTTTCCAAACTGTACCTCCAACTGTTGGGTGAAGTTTTGAACTTTTCTCACATTTTAGAGTGAGTGACATCATCAGTAGAGTGTGACAGAGTTCTGAAATAGTTTCAAAATCTCCCGAACAAATTGCTCTCCTGACCACAATCTTTACCCCACACACGTAAATTTACCCTCAAAATGTAGGAAAACTTGTCCTCTCTGACATATTGAGTTTTCAGGACAATTGGAGAAAAGCTTTTTCCACCGTGAGCTTCAAAGCGGCAGGCGGTCCCGAGAAATCTCCACCTGGGCTAATGTTAAACTTAGGCCTGACTTCACTGACCACACCTCTTGGGACTAACTTTTCAAATCGCTGTGGTTTCCACATTTCTTGGACCCCAGACATGAAAATCACATCGACGCGTTCGGCCATTTGTCCTCTTGCTCACAAAATCATCATTTAGCCACCAACTGTTAATTTAAGCCCTTGAAATGAGCACCCAATAGGGAGACGTTTTCCCCTTTTTTCTCATTGTCTGCCTCTGTGTGATTGTCCTCACCTGTGGCTCGTTAGTCTCAGCTGTGTATTTTTAGTCTCTGTGTTTCTTCCCTACTTTTACTCCTAATCTTCTACTTCTCCTACTTTTTCTTCATCATCTTCTGCTGATTCTTCTTCATTCAGCAGTGTTTTGCAAAACATTTCAGCCGTCAGCATTCACACGCATTTTCCGCAGGTAAATGCAATTTCTAGTTATTATTCTACTTCCGTGCGTTTTTTGGACCGCTTCTCCTCCTAGAGCGTTTGTGCGACGTCCACCATTCAAGTATCAAACTATGCGGCTTCTTCGGGACATGATGGCTATGACTTTTGTAGTTTCTATTACTTTTATTTTTAAAGTTATTTAAGTTTTTGTCTAAAATTTGGCCCCATTGAAATGAATGGGAAAATTTTCAAAATTGTCATGTTTTTCTCAGCCTCATAACTCTGGCTGTGTTCTGCCTAGAGACTCCATTTTTGCTTTAAAATGTTCACACACTTGTCCCCTATTCATATTACTTTCACTTGTCTTGCTACCTTTTATACTTTTCAAACTGTACCTCCAACTGTTGGGTGAAGTTTTGAACTTTTCTCACATTTTAGAGTGAGTGACATCATCTTTAGAGTGCGACAGAGTTCTGAAATAGTTTCAAAATCTCCCGAACAAATTGCTCTCCTGACCACAATCTTTGCCCCACACACATAAATTTACCCTCAAAATGTAGGAAAACTTGTCCTCTCTGACATATTGAGTTTTCAGGACAATTGGAGAAAAGGTTTTTTCACCGTGAGCTTCAAAGCGGCAGGCGGTCCAGAGAAATCTCCATCTGAGCTAATGTTAAACTTAGGCCTGACTTCACTGACCACACCTCTTGGGACTAACTTTTCAAATCGCTGTGGTTTCCACATTTCTTGGACCCCAGACATGAAAATCACATCGACGCGTTCGGCCATTTGTCCTCTTGCTCACAAAATCATCGTTTAGCCACCAACTCTTAATTTAAGCCCTTGAAATGAGCACCCAATAGGGAGACGTTTTCCCCTTTTTTCTCATTGTCTCCCTCTGTGTGATTGCCCTGATTGTCCTCACCTGTGGCTCGTTAGTCTCAGCTGTGTCTCATTCCCCTGTGTATTTTTAGTCTCTGTGTTTCTTCCCTACTTTTACTCCTAATCTTCTACTTCTCCTACTTTTTCTTCATCATCTTCTGCTGATTCTTCTTCATTCAGCAGTGTTTTGCAAAACATTTCAGCCGTCAGCATTCACACGCATTTTCCGCAGGTAAATGCAATTTCTAGTTATTATTCTACTTCCGTGCGTTTTTTGGACCGCTTCTCCTCCTAGACCGTTTGTGCTACATCCACCATTCAAGTATCAAACTATGCGGCTTCTTCGGGACATGATGGCTATGACTTTTGTAGTTTCTACTACTTTTATTTTTAAAGTTATTTAAGTTTTTGTCCAAAATTTGGCCCCATTGAAATGAATGGGGAAATTTTCAACTTTTTCACGTTTTTACACGTTTTTCTCAGCCTCATAACTCTGGCTGTGTTCTGCCTAGAGACTCCATTTTTGCTTTAAAATGTTCACACACTTGTCCTCTATTCATATTACTTTCACTTGTCTTGCTACCTTTTATACTTTTCAAACTGTACCTCCAACTGTTGGGTGAAGTTTTGAACTTTTCTCACATTTTAGAGTGAGTGACATCATCACTAGAGTGCGACAGAGGGAGTGAAATAGTTTCAAAATCTCCCGAACAAATTGCTCTCCTGACCACAATCTTCGCCCCACACACATAAATTTACCCTCAAAATGTAGGAAAACTTGTCCTCTCTGATATATTGAGTTTTCAGGACAATTGGAGAAAAGCTTTTTCCACAGTGAGCTTCAAAGCGGCAGGCGGTCCAGAGAAATCTCCATCTGGGCTAATGTTAAACTTAAGCCTGACTTCACTGACCACACCTCTTGGGACTAACTTTTCAAATCGCTGTGGTTTCCACATTTCTTGGACCCCAGACATGAAAATCACATCGACGCGTTCGGCCATTTGTCCTCTTGCTCACAAAATCATCATTTAGCCACCAACTGTTAATTTAAGCCCTTGAAATGAGCACCCAATAGGGAGACGTTTTCCCCTTTTTTCTCATTGTCTGCCTCTGTGTGATTGTCCTCACCTGTGGCTCGTTAGTCTCAGCTGTGTATTTTTAGTCTCTGTGTTTCTTCCCTACTTTTACTCCTAATCTTCTACTTCTCCTACTTTTTCTTCATCATCTTCTGCTGATTCTTCTTCATTCAGCAGTGTTTTGCAAAACATTTCAGCCGTCAGCATTCACACGCATTTTCCGCAGGTAAATGCAATTTCTAGTTAGTGTGAATGCTGGAAGCATTCACACTATTGTTATCCAAATCTTTATTATTATTATTATTATTCTACTTCCGTGCGTTTTTTGGACCGCTTCTCCTCCTAGAGCGTTTGTGCTACGTCCACCATTCAAGTATCAAACTATCCGGCTTCTTCGGGACATGATGGCTATGACTTTTGTAGTTTCTACTACTTTTATTTTTAAAGTTATTTAAGTTTTTGTCCAAAATTTGGCCCCATTGAAATGAATGGGGAAATTTTCAACTTTTTCACGTTTTTCCCAGCCTCATAACTTTGGCTGTGTTCTGCCTAGAGACTCCATTTTTGCTTTAAAATGTTCACACACTTGTCCTCTATTCATATTACTTTCACTTGTCTTGCTACCTTTTATACTTTTCAAACTGTACCTCCAACTGTTGGGTGAAGTTTTGAACTTTTCTCACATTTTAGAGTGAGTGACATCATCACTAGAGTGCGACAGAGGGAGTGAAATAGTTTCAAAATCTCCCGAACAAATTGCTCTCCTGACCACAATCTTCACCCCACACACATAAATTTACCCTCAAAATGTAGGAAAACTTGTCCTCTCTGATATATTGAGTTTTCAGGACAATTGGAGAAAAGCTTTTTCCACAGTGAGCTTCAAAGCGGCAGGCGGTCCAGAGAAATCTCCATCTGGGCTAATGTTAAACTTAAGCCTGACTTCACTGACCACACCTCTTGGGACTAACTTTTCAAATCGCTGTGGTTTCCACATTTCTTGGACCCCAGACATGAAAATCACATCGACGCGTTCGGCCATTTGTCCTCTTGCTCACAAAATCATCGTTTAGCCACCAACTCTTAATTTAAGCCCTTGAAATGAGCATCCAATAGGGAGACGTTTTCCCCTTTTTTCTCATTGTCTGCCTCTGTGTGATTGCCCTGATTGTCCTCACCTGTGGCTCGTTAGTCTCAGTTGTGTCTGTGTATTTAGTCTCTGTGTTTCTTCCCTACTTTTACTCCTAATCTTCTACTTCTCCTACTTTTTCTTCATCATCTTCTGCTGATTCTTCTTCATTCAGCAGTGTTTTGCAAAACATTTCAGCCGTCAGCATTCACACGCATTTTCCGCAGGTAAATGCAATTTCTAGTTACAAATAAAACTACAGAAATATGGAATCAGAGGAGTTGCACTCACTTGGCTCATCAGTTACTTAGACAACAGATATCAATATGTTCAAATCAATCATGCTCAATCACAACAGAAGAGGTTAAAGTGTGGAGTTCCCCAAGGTTCAGTGTCGGGGGCCATTATTATTTCTTCTGTACATCAATAACATATGTGAAGTCTCCTGTATTTTAAAAAACTATTTTATTTTCAGATGACACAAATTTACTATGCTGTGGGGACAGTCTGGAAAAACTTTTGGATACAGTGGGAAATGAATTAAAGAAACTGAAGAGTTGGTTTGACTCAAATAAACTAACATTGAACTTAAGTAAAACCAAATTTATCATTTTTGGGAACCGATCAACTGACTTGACCAAGAAACTTATGATTAATGATGTGGAAATTGAAAGAGTGGCTGAAATAAAATTTCTTGGAGTTATTGTAGACAATAATTATTTATTTATTTATTTATTTTTATTTTACAGGGACATATTAATAGTTAGCCAAAAGGCTCATTTTCATCTGTTGTCCCTGGCCAGATTTTATAAAAGGCTCCCTAAAAAAACAAAACAAATTCAAACATTGCTAAAAGCTACAAAAACAAGTATTAGTAAAAGCACGTATCCAATAACCTCATAAAAAGTAAATGTAACGTGCACACAACAAGACAACATGTAACACAATATACAATAAACACGTAGAAATTACAAATTAGAGAAGGCCACATAAAAAACATTGAGTGAGCTATACCTGAAGCTCACCTCAACAGACAACTAACACGCAGGCCACATTCATTTAAAAAACAGCACACATTCATCAACAACCAGACACAAGGGGGCAGCAGCGAGCGGAACAGGTTTAGTGCTGGCAGATGTGGTTATCAAATAGCCAGTGTTTCAGATGTGAACTAAATGAACGATATGTGTTGCTCTCTCTGATAACTGTTGGGATGTTGTTCCATTCACGTGAGGCTGGAACAGAAAAGGCTGACTGACTAAAAGCACACTTCCTTAGAGGAAAAATGCAGTCGCCTCTTGAGACACCCCTCCTGAAGTGATGTGTGTTTGTTCATATGCTTACAAACTCTCTGAGTGGGGGAGGGGCCAAACCATGTGAGATTTTATAAAGGAGCATTTTTGTGTTTAATCATGTTCTCCCAGCTCAGGAGGTTGTATTTTCTGAGGATTGAACAGTGGTGGAATTGCTTCGGTTTTTTGTCTAAAACTTTTATTGTCTGTTTATACAAAGACTATAGTGGTTTTAATGTGGTGTGACTTGCCTGAGACTAGCTTGTCATACAGTAGGTCATATATGAGAAAATCATTGAATGCATGTACATGTTGGCTGCTTCAGTAGACATGGAGTTTCTGATAAATCTGAAGTTGGCAAGGTTAAATTTAATTTGTTTACAGACTTTTTTTTACATGTGCTTTAAAGTTCAGGTTGGAGTCAAGTACAATGCCAAGGTATTTGAATTCTTTTACAATCTGTAGTTTTTCTCCTGACACAAGTATATCTGGATCGGATATCTGGTTTGAGTCATTTGTTTTAGTGAAGAACATACCAACAGTTTCAGACACGTTAAGTTGGAGACAGCACTGATTAAGCCATGCTGTAATTTTGACCATTGTGGTTGTTAGTTTTGAAGCAACTTCTGCTTTTGTTAAACCACGCACATACAAAACTGTATCGTCAGCATACATTTGAATGTTAACCTCAGGACACACAGATGGCAGGTCATTTACATACAAGCAGAATAAAAGTGGGCCCAGTATAGAAACCTGCGGAACGCCCGTGGACAAGGAGAGGGCGTCAGATTGATAATTAAGTATTCACACACTTTGAGAGCGGTTGGAGAGATATGATTCTACCCATTTAAGTGCATCAGCAGAGAAATTAAAGGTGAATAACTTAGATAGAAGAACCCTGTGATTTACAGTGTCAAATGCTTTTCTGAGATCCAGAAAGACAGCACCAACAATGCCACGGTGATCTAGCAGTGATTTGATTTTTTCAATGAAGAAGCAGTTAGCTGTCTCTGTTGAGTGGTTGGATCTGAATCCAAACTGCACTGGATGCAGGTGATAAGAGCTGTTCAGGTGATGTATAATTTGCTCAGCCGCTGATTTCTCTGCAACTTTAGACATAATAGGAAGAATGCTGATGGGCCTATAATTGCAGGGTGAATGGGGATCACCAGATGTGTACATTGGTGAAATAACGGCAGATTTCCACACCCTTGGGAATTCACCCTGTGATATTGAGAGATTAATGATTTTGGTGATGGGTTTGGCTAATGCTGCACCAAGATCCTTAACCATTGTTGTGTCCATCCCAAAATCATCTTTTGCTTTTGATGGCTTGAGGGATCTAATAATTTCTGTGATCTTTGATTCACTAACATTTATAAAATGGAAAGCTGACTCTGTTTCGTTTGCCAAGCACAGATTAACCTGCTTAGCAGAGAAGCTCTGTGCAATAGTTGCTACAGAATCGACAAAGTATCGATTAAGAGCTCCAGCTACTTCAGCTGGGTCCTTCGTCAGGTTTCCATTCAGGCTAAGTTCAATTTGTTTTCCTGCTTTGGTTTGTTGACCCAGGAGCTTTTTTAACTGACTCCATATTAATTTAGAATTTCCCCTCGCCTCATTAATTATTGTCATAAAAAAATCAGCCCTAGCCTTCCTCAACCCTGCTATCACCTTATTTCTTAACATGGCAAAATGAATTTGTCGTGGAACAATCTGGTCTTAATGGCCATTTTCAGTGCCAGATCTCGCTCTTTCATCAGTTTTAAAATATCTGCATTTATCCAGGGAAGACTGTTCTTTTTATTCCTATACTTAAACTTACGAGAAAATTCTGTGTTGACACTATGCACTTTACTTGAGAATATTTGACTGCCCTCCTGCAAGTTTTTTCCGAAGAGCAAATCATTCCAATTGACGCTATTTATAGTGTTTTTAAAACATTCCTGCTTGTTCTTAGGAATTCTAAGAGATTCATTCTCTTTGGCAATTGAGGGGCTAAATCTCGTTTTTGTTAATTTTCTGATCACCAGAATAAGATTGTGGTCAGATATCCCAGTGATCATATTGAGAGATTTAGTAATTCTCTCAGGTCTGTTACTAAATACAAAGTCAATCTGAGTTTATTATCCTGGAAATCACACATACAATACATTAAGGCAAAAATATCGAAATCTATTGCAATTTAATTAAAGTGAAAGGGCTGTTAAATCAACAGTCACTTTACACGTTCTACTGCTCCCTAATACTCCCATATATTAGTTACTGTGTGGAAGTAACTACAAAACAAATACAGAACCAGTGTTCATTCTCCAGAAAAGAGCCATAAGAATTATAACTAACTCCAACTACAGAGAACCAACCAACCCACTCTTCATCAAACTGAAAACACTGAAACTTAAGGACTTGGTCGACTTTAAAACCACTCAAATCATGTACAAAGTTAAAAATGATCAGATACCGAACAGTATTCAAAAGTTTTTTCAGCAGAGGGACAGTAAACACAATCTCAGAGGAATATTTATGTTAAAAAAACCAGCAGTAAGGACCAACATGAAACTACACTGTATTACAACGAAGGGTGTTGATTTATGGAACAGCTGCAGTGATGAAATTAAAACATGTAAAACATTAGAACAGTTTAAACACATTTTCAAGAATAACATATTTAACAAATATAAAATTGAGCAGTCAATGGGAAAAATTGAATCAATATCAGTTGTAAGGTCTGTACCGTCTACCAATTGATGTGTGTAATACATTATATCTGTTGCTTTTGTTACTTCATTATCTGTATTATTCAACTTTGTTTTTGAAAGCTTAGTCTTGGATTCATTTATTAAGCTAAAAAGATAAAAAGGGTAGGACTGGATATGTTATTTAACTTCATCCTACACCCTTTTCGAACATGGACTGGTGAAGGAGAAATAATCGAGCCACTACAGAAAGTCTGCTTTGATTGCTGTTTGCTTTGTTTGTAATGTATATTTTATTTTATTTTAAAAACATGTTTGAAATTAAAAAAAAATAAATAAAAAAAATAATAATAATAGTGTTTGACATTTTATTGATGTTGCTTATGTTCTTTTTAAAATCAGAATTCATGTTGTGAATGGTCTGAACCACTGGGCTTTATACTAGCAGAATTTATATAAAAATATTAATTGTATCCAACCTTTTCCAATTTGTTCATTACTTGTGAATAACATTCGGTTCCAACTGAAAAAGGTTCTGAGACCCACTTTTGGGTCCCGACCCATCTGTTTAGAAACACCACATTTTCCCAAAAGATGCAGAGGGCCCCAAAATGACTAAATCTGCCACTGGTTATACATGTGGGGCTGATGTTCCCTACACAAACCAAACTGTCCCTGGGATTTAGTGAGCATTATTGTTGCCATAGTAACAAAGGGATCAAACCCAAAAACAAAGCAGCATAGGGGCTAACAGTCTGAAAACCACAACTATTGCTGAAGATGATCCCAGCTCACTTTGTTTAGTTTGCTAAACCTAGTTAGCTTGGATTAATGCTTTTTACTTTGAACCCAGCAGAGGGAGACGATCACCAAGAAACCTGAACTAACAAAAGTCATCACTGTTTCAGTTCCAGGAAATAACAAGAAGGGGAGGTGTTCTGTGAGTCAGAGATTAGACTCCATTTTGAGTGGACAGAGCAGAAGGACAAAGACGTGTGAGACAGGGTGAGTTTAATTCAACATTATTCTGACTTTACTGTTTAAACCTCTGGTTCATCAGTTAATGAAGCAGGTTCATGCTGAGTAATACTTTAAAACTGATCACATACAGAGCAGGATCAGCTCTGTGAATGTGGACTACTTCCTCTTTTCAAAATACATTTTGTGTACACACACACACACACACACACACACACACACTCACACACTCACACACACACACACACACACTCCAGTGTTTCCCCTAGGTTTAAAGCTCTGGGGGGGGTCCTGCGAGTTGTTCCTGCAACTCGCGCTGGATAGCCAGCTGATTACTGCGGTCAAGCAGTCAATCATCAACCTGTGTGTCTGTGAGACACAACCACACACACCCAGACCACCGCTGGTGTGTGTGTGTGTGTGTGTGTGTGTGTGTGTGTGTGTGTGTTTTAGCGCCCAGGAAGCTGAACTACATTAGTTTTGTATTTCAGCTGGATGTCAGCGTGGTACTGTAATCTCTGTTCACTTTAAATCTAAGCCTGCTGTACGGGTTGTGCCTGTTAGTATTTATTTTCACATAATCATTCACTTGAATCATTTTGTGGATATATCATTTTAAATCTGTCGACCATCTAAGGGTCATTGGTTTAGGTCTGTGTGGATGTAACAGTTTGTGTAAGACTCTCATAGCAGCAGATCTATTTTTGGAGAGGAGCCGAGTGTATGTTGTGAGCTTAAATGACTTCAATGTAGATATCTGACAGTTTCAAGTGAAGGTAATGTCACCTCTCTAGCCTTTTAGAAGTCTTCCCAAATGGTAAAAGAATTTGTAGGCTGTACCAGCTAACAGAATATAACAGGACCGTTAACATGAAAAGTTTGTCAGCCATTTGTGTTCTGTTGCTGTTGTCTGACCTCGGCCCAATAAATTCTAAGATAAGCCACTGTCTGTTTCACCATTTCATCATTGGACATTTCCAGCAGAAACATCATGGCGTCATGATGTTCTTACATGCTTTTATATTTTGATATCTTTTTCTCGATATGGGTAATGTGCAATATATGTTGTGTTTTAGCTCCTTGTGTTTCATATTTTCTTTAGATCAAATAAATATCACCAAGAAAACATGAGGACGATGTAAAGGAGTTATAATATTTACAGCTGCTCCTTTGAGCCCAAATCAACGCCACAGCGCTCTTCTTTTCATCATGTTGGACTTGAGACAGCGAGGCGTCAGTTTAAACACACCTGAAGCTGGTTGACCCGCTGTTAAAGAGATGCTAGTCTGTGCTCTGTTAATCATGTTACACCAAGCAAAGCCATTCCAGCATATAGAGCACCATTGTGACCCTCGCTCTGCCACTGTGGTCGGTAGGTTGAGCAAATTCACCCGCCACTGCAAAAAGACACCCGTATGTGACGAGTGCTGATTTCCAACCCTGTTTTATACACTTCTAGTTGTACAAATGTCCTAAAGGTCATGGTTGCTGTTAAATACTAACATGTTATTTTAATGTTTAAAGTTTAAGACTCAATGTCTTGTTATTGGCATTATTCAGGGCAGATCAGACGGACAAATCATGTTAGGATCAAAACAAAGTGCACTGAGGTGCTGCATCAGGTACTTAGACAGACAGGAAGGAAGAGAAAATCAAATGAAGGATCACATCAGGTAATGAGATGTGGACACTTGACCATCTCCGTCTTTCACATTTTTCCTGCTTGTGTCTCACCTGTTTGTTATTATGTCCTCAGGTTGTTTTACCTGCATGAACGTCTTTTATTGTCCTCTGATCAATCTGGAGATCAGAAGATGAGTGATCGAGGAGACAAAGAGGAGGACAGAGCAGAGTCTCCTCTGTCCAGCTGTCTCTCTATGAAGAGTGACTGGTCTAAAGGTGATCCTCCACTCTTCAGTAATGAACCAGGACCCTCAGATCAGAAGATGAGTGATCGAGGAGACAAAGAGGAGGACAGAGCAGAGTCTCCTCTGTCCAGCTGTCTCTCTATGAAGAGTGACTGGTCTAAAGGTGATCCTCCACTCTTCAGTAATGAACCAGGACCCTCAGATCAGAAGATGAGTGATCGAGGAGACAAAGAGGAGGACAGAGCAGAGTCTCCTCTGTCCAGCTGTCTCTCTATGAAGAGTGACCGGTCTAAAGATTTTCCTCCAGCCTTCAGTAATGAACCAGGACCCTCAGATCCACAGTAAGAGAACTTTTTTTAATCACCAAACTGTCAAACTAAAAGAAAGAGTCCTGAACACCATAATGTGTTGATTTTCTTGTTTTTAATCATCAACCTGCACACAGTGATCATACAGAGAAAGTCACTGAACTCATAACAACATACTAAGGATTATATATATGTATTATATGTTTATAGATCAGATAATATGATTTCAGTATTGACTCTTTGGTTGTGTATCTAGTCGTCTTCTCTGTGATTCTGCAGGAAGAAGTCTTTTAAACTGATCCTGAAGTTTAGTGAGATCTGCTGTGATCGTTTTCTTTCAATCATTTTTTCTGTTGTGTCCACTCTTTGTTTGTCTTTTTTAATGTTTTCTAACATGACTACATAATGAGATCTTTTTTTACTGAAGTACCGTAAAATCCGGTGTAAGATGCACTTTTAATACCTGTTTTTATTTCATCTTAAAAGTTGGCTGGGTCTTACTAATATACCAGTATAAAATGTTGACACATGAGCCATCATTACCGCGGGTGCAGAAGTCACCATCACTGGGTGCGGCCGGACGCGATTAAAAAACCATCCTCATTCATTGGGCCTGATTTACTAAAGGTTTGTGTGTCTTAAAACGTGTGCAAACTTGATACCACCCACAAAAAATGTGTTAACTGATCTACTAACGGAGCGCAGTGAGGACTGCGTCTTTCATATGAACAAAACAACACGCATTGACCATTTAGTACGTTTGACTTAATGAATATTCAATATGGGGCGTTTCTGCCCGAGAAAGGAGAAAATGCAAACAAGTTAAGTTAGTACACGCATTGTGATTTACCAAGCCTGACAAAAACTGAGGTGATTGTGACGGTGTCTGAATTTAACACCTTTGAAAAGAAGGTGCTAACCCAGGAGACCAGTGTTACACACAACAGACTGCTGTTATTGAAGTTAGGAGGAGACATAGGCACAACAAAAGAAGACATACAGATCATGTTATTCTCCACACATGTTAATAAGTTTGGAATGACAGCAGGAAACACCATGATTAAACTATATTGTTGCCTATTTAAACAAAACTGAACATTCACAGCCTCTGCATTCTAAAGAATCTCAACACTGACGTTTATTTCTTCCTATTTCCCTCTTCTCACCAACATTTTATTTTAAACTTGGGATTTCCTTTTTCTCGGGTTGTGCGTCTCTCCCCCAGCTCGTGTCCTCTGGTGCGCTCCTCTCCATAGTGCGCTCGTCTCCTCCCTCTAAAGCCCGCTGCTGCTACGCTTGACTGGGGGGACCTCACCACTGCTTGTACCCCCGTCTTAGATAACTCTTAGGAAGAGCGTTTATGTCCGATCAGACACAGCGCTGGCCAGCTGTCTGGTGCTCAACAATGTGCCGAGTGTCACGCCTGAGCGCCACAGAGGACACAGCTCACACCTCCTGCACAATGTATGACAATTCATCTTCAAAAGATGAAGAAAACAGAGGCCCTGTTTAATGCAGAGGTTTTCTTATGAGCCAAATTTTCTTTTTGTAATATTCAGTTTCATCTGCTATAACTCAGAAATACTGGACGTTCATTTACCTCTTCCACTGATACCTATTTTGCGCTTGCCGTCGTTCTGCTTTCCGTCCAAACTCTCCATGACGTAAACCAGTAGAACACACAAAAACCCAACTTAAATAGTACCGCCTCCACAAGGTTTACACCTGCTGTCATTCACGCAAACTTTCTTAGTTGATCACCCGAAAAACACACACTCACCAAACGTGCAATTTTTTGGAGTGAACACACAGTTTAGTACTCTTTACTTGGGACTTTAGTAAATCAGGCCCTCAGTGTATTAAGAGCTGAGTGCATGCTGTTCTGGGAAAGACAGCGACACAGACCAGTCTGGCTGCGCTACTTTTTCAAAACTTTTCCCTCAAGAGGTCATAATAATGAATTTACAGAAAACTGTAGGATATTGTTCCATAAATAAACCTTGTTGAACGCTCTTTTGATTGAAAGAGTCCTTTATTAAAGTTAAAGAGAAACAAGTGGAGTCGGGCAGAGAGCTCGCAAGCTAGGAGTCTCTGCTTCACAACTTTCCCTGCAGGCTGAGAGCTCGACTACCGTACTGTAGCTGGTAGGAGAGCAGACTCCACAAAGAGAAAACAGACTAAAAGGGTGACAGAGCTGAACAGTAACTGCAGGTTTTGGACTTCGCTGAACACAATAAAAACTGTCACGCAGGAAGACAGTGTAAACTTTATTTTCTCTCTGAGAGACCTTCAAAAACACAACGCGTCTTATACCAGTGCAACTTATATTTCAGATTTTACGGTACTTCTTTTTTTAACTCATGACACAGCTCCTGCACATGCTCAGTGTGCAGGTCGTGACACAGCTCCTGCACATGCTCAGTGTGCAGGTCGTGACACAGCTCCTGCACATGCTCAGTGTGCAGGTCGTGACACAGCTCCTGCACATGCTCAGTGTGCAGGTCGTGACACAGCTCCTGCACATGCTCAGTGTGCAGCTCTCTATAAAGCTGATTAATAACTTTTCAAAGGTCTCAGGTCTCAACCTAAATATTAAACACTTTGAACTTATGGCTGTTAAAGATTGTAATGTTCCCCATATTTGTAATAATCCAGTGAATCAGCAGGTCACATACCTGGGAGTAGTTATCACCAAGGAGCAAAATATAAGGTGTACCTTAAATTTGAATCCCATCGTTGATAAAACTCTTGTTTACAAAGAGATTTATCTCTGAGACGAAGGACCTTTCTCTCAAAAGCTGAGGGCATTTCCAGACTCACTAATCCGGCTCTATCTTTGGATGTTGACTAAAATGTAACCAAAAGATTTGATTATACGTTGTTTAACTTTCTGTGGAAAAACAAAATACATTATGTTAAAAAGAACGTGACAATAAACACGAGTCAATGTGGGGGCTTGAACTTTTTAGACTTCACAGCTCTTAACATTCAAAGTGAACAGGCTGAGACATTTTAAATAACCAAACATCTCTATGGAATATGATTCCTAATTATGTGGATTTCCTTGTTGTTGGTATGTTTGATGAAGAAATTAGCCGTTGAGTCTGACTTGCTTTCAAAGAGTATAATTTTATTTAGAGTCACTGGTCACGTCTGACCAGGAGGATCAAGAAGCTAAATAATGATCTCCCCGAACATACAGAGACAATCGCCTATATGCATCTAAACGTCTGCTTTTCATCATGGGTCAAAAAAAACATCATGTAACACATCCATATTTGGCAATACTACAATCCTACACAACACCTCAATGTAAACATTCAACTTGAGGGGACTCCTAAATCTCCTTCAGATACAAATCTCTCCAGATGTACACGTTATAAACTTAAAGGAGCAGTATATTATCTCTGTCCTAGTTACGTCAGAAACTTCACTAATTATGTTTTTTCTAAAGTTGGTGGCCTGGAATTTTATTACTGTGCAACTATAATATCAGTAAAATCCTGATCAAACTATCCAACTTCCATAAACAGATACTCTTGACTTGGTCTCTCATCTTGAAACATAACTTCTCTCCACACAGATATTACATCTGGAACAATAAGGACATTCTCTACAAAAATGAATCCCTGTTTTTTGAAAACTGGTTGAAAATAACATCTCACTTGTAGGTCAGTTATTGGACTCAGGTGGTAGACTCTATGGTTACACAGACAGACTTCTGCACATGCTCACTGCGGAGGACATGGCACACCTTTTTAAAACGTTTTGTGTCTTTATTTGATTCAGTCCACCACTGGTTTCTAAATGTCAGTGTCAGTTTTCACGGCTTTATGATTTCCCTTATCTCCACAGAATAACAAAGGGGTCTGTTTCTGTGGAGGAGCAGCTGTCCAGCTGTGCTTTGTGTCAGTGTGTCCCAAGAGATCCAGTTTCTACCAGATGTGGACACTGGTTCTGTAGACAGTGTCTCACCTCATACTGGGACCAGTCTACTTCATCAGGAGAGTCCTCCTGTCCCCAGTCTGGAAAGCGATCTAAAATAAGAGGAGGACTGCAGAGATCCAGTAAGTCCAGCACTGTAATAAGTAAGACTGAAGTCATTGTGTCTAAAAACAAGACAGAGCAGTTAGTATTTTCATTGATATATAGTTAAATGAAACATTTACATTTTATCTGATTCTTGCTGTCAGTTTATATTCAGTATATTTTATTTCTCTTGTAGCAGCACACATTTATTACAGGGATGTTTTTGTGTCATGCAGTTTGCTTAATGTGTAATAATGAAAATTGTTTATTTGATCATTTTATAAATCCAGTCTCAGGATATGTTTCTTCTCTTTCAGCAGATAGAGGTCTGCAGGAGGTTACAGATGAACTTAAGATCAGTCTGAGGAAAAGATGTGAACATGTGACTGAAGGAAGTGATGAAACAGGAAGTAGAACCCTCCTCAACAGGATCTACACTGAGCTCTACATCACAGAGGGACAGAGTGAAGAGGTGAACACCCAACATGAGGTGAGACAGCTTGAGACAGACTCTAAAAAGAAGACCCTCCATGAGACTCCAATCAAGTGTCAGGACATCTTTAAAGCCTTACCCGACCAACAGAACCAAAAGACAGAAGCTCAACCCGACCAACAGAAACCCATCAGAGTGGTTCTGACAAACGGCGTCGCTGGTGTTGGAAAAACCTTCTCAGTGCAGAAGTTCACTCTGGACTGGGCAGACGGCTCAGAGAACCAAGACGTCAGTCTGGTGATCCTGCTTTCATTCAGGGAGCTGAACTTGATCAGAGATGAGGAGTACAGTCTTCTTGAGCTGCTCCGTGTTTTCCATCCAACATTACAGAAGGTCACAGCAGAGACGCTCGCTGTCTGTAAACTGTTGTTCATCTTTGACGGCCTGGATGAAAGCAGACCGTCGTTGGACTTCAAAAACAGAGAGGTTGTGTCTTATGTCACAAAGAAATCACCATTAAACACACTGTTGACAAACCTCATCAAGGGGAATCTGCTCCCCTCAGCTCTCATCTGGATAACTTCTCGACCTGCAGCAGCCAATCAGATTCCTCCTGCATGTGTTGACAGGCTAACAGAAGTACGAGGCTTCACTGACGCCCAGAAAGAGGAGTACTTCAGGAGGAGGTTCAGTGATGATGAAGATCTGTCCAGCAGAATCATCTCACACATCAAGACATCCAGGAGCCTCCACATCATGTGTCTGATCCCGGTCTTCTGCTGGATCACTGCCACAGTTCTGGAGCACATGATGAGCACAGAGCAGAGAGGAGAGCTGCCCAAGACCCTGACTGACATGTACTCACACTTCCTGCTGGTTCAGACAAAGAGGAAGAAGAACAAGTATGATGAGGGACGTGCGACAAGTCCACATGAGCTGATGGAGGCTGACAGGGAAGTTCTTCTGAAGCTGGGGAGGCTGGCGTTTGAACATCTGGAGAAAGGAAACATCATGTTCTATAAAGAAGACCTGGAGCGTTGTGGTCTGGATGTCACAGAGGCCTCGGTGTACTCAGGAGTTTGTACAGAGATCTTCAAAACAGAGTGTGTGATCTTCCAGAAAACAGTCTACTGCTTTGTTCATCTGAGCGTTCAGGAGTTCCTGGCTGCAGTCTACAGGTTCCACTGTTTGACAAACAGGAAGAGAGGTGTAGTGAAGGCTTTCCTGAAAAACATCATTTTTCAAACTCCTGAAAGTGATGACTCATCCCTGGATGTCTTCCTGAGGAGTGCCATGGAGAAATCCCTGAAAAGTAAAAATGGTCACCTGGACCTGTTTGTTCGCTTCCTTCATGGCCTCTCTCTGGAGTCCAACCAGAGACTCTTAGGAGTCCTGCTGGGTCGGAGAGACAACAGTCCAGAAATGATCCAGAGAGTCATCAAAAACCTGAAGAAGATGAACAGTAAAGATATCTCTCCTGACAGAAGCATCAACATCTTCCACTGTCTGACAGAGATGAACGACCTCTCAGTCCATCAGGAGATCCAAGAGTTCCTGAAGTCAGAGAACAGATCAGTGGAGAAACTCTCTGTGATCCACTGCTCTGCTCTGGCCTACATGCTGCAGATGTCAGAGGAGGTTCTGGATGAGCTGCACCTGAGGAAGTACAAGACATCAGACCAGGGACGACTGAGACTGATTCCAGCTGTGAGGAACTGCAGGAAGGCAAAGTAAGTCCAGATGTGATTAAATATGAGTAAAGATAAGTTTAGTTCTTCAAATATATACTATACAATATCTAGGTTTTTGAAAACAGTGTTTATCTGAAATATTAACAAACTCTTCAGTCACTTGTATTTTGTTACAAGTTTTCTTATCATCCTATTAGTGTCAGTAATAACAACAGTGATTATTGTTACAATAAATATTATTATCATTACAACTAGGGCTGTCGCGGTAACCACAAAAATGAATAACCACGGTAACAACAAGATAAGATTCATAACAAGTGTCATCTGAAGACTTTACTCTTGTTTAATATCATAAAAGAGCAGGTAAAAAGACCTTACTTATTTCAATATTACAAAGACCTAAAGATCCATCATGAGCACCTTAGCAAAGCAGCAACATTTACAGCTCATGTAAATTACCGGCTCATGATGAAACAGCCCTCGTGCCAAGACTGGACCTGGCTTGAAAAAAGGAAAGGGGGAGATGGGATCAGATGCAGGAAGAGGGATAGGGAACGGGGGGGGGGGGACCTCATAGACCTCAGGAGTTCCCAGGAAATGATGCGAGAGATGTGAGAAATGAGAGAGGGAGAGAGAGGGAGAGAGAGGGAGAGAGAGGGAGAGGGAGAGGGAGAGGGAGAGAGAGAGAGAGAGAGAGAGAGAGAGAGAGAGAGAGAGAGAGAGAGAGAGAGAGAGAGAGAGAGAGAGAGAGAGAGAGAGAGAGAGAGAGAGAGAGAGAGAGAGAGAGAGAGAGAGAGAGAGAGAGAGAGAGAGAGAGAGAGAGAGGTATCAGTTCTCCTGGTAGTCTAAGTCTATAGCAGCAGAACTAGGATCTGGTCTACACCAGCGTCAGCCCTAACTATAAGATTTATCAAAAAGGATAAACACACACACACACACACACACACACACACACACACACACACACACACACACACACACACACACAGCTGAAACAGTTATAATCATGAACAGTGTCTGTACAGTGTGATATTACCTCACACCACGCTATTGAGCCACCTTGGATCACCGCGGCAGCCCTAATTACAACCCCATTAACCAAAGACTGGGATAATGTTGAATGCTGATTTAAAGGTTAACTCCTGCACACGGTCTATTAAGTAAATCAAGAATATTTCTCTTTGTCTTGATTTAAACCGCTCGGACATTTTTGTTTTCCTCCTTCATGGACTCGAGCCAACGTCACGAGATTAAAGTCTGACGAGTTGTGTTAGCGTGCGTGGAAAGGGACATTTGATTAGTTTTTCTGTCCTCACTTTATGCTGATGTAAAGGGTTAAAAAAAACCTGTATATAATTCATTAAAATGTGTATCGTCTAAAGCTAAAAACAAAGGTTATCAAAAAGTTAAAAATGGATGACAAGATTTGAAAACTGTGTTAAAAGTCATTGGGACAGTCAGAACAAATGTATTGAGTTAAAAATAGACCCCAACATATCTTTTTATGTTTATGTGTCTAAAATATCTGTTTAGAGCCGAATTCCAGTGCACTGAACTTGTTACTATTGCAATCCTCAATCATGTCACTAGAGGGCGCATAGCGCTTGTGAGGAGCATAATACCCCAAAGAGAGGCAAGTTGAACACAGCTAAACTGTGTTGCTTCTTTGTATTTACATCCAGAAACTTCTTCTCTGGCACCACTAGGCCAGGTCGGGGGAGCAACACTGACAGTAGAAGAACTTAAAGTAACACCATTAACCAGATAACTGTTTAGTAAAAGTGACATGATTACTGAAGTTACCAACAGTAATACCTTACATCACGTTACAGACAGAAGGTGGCCGGGTGGAGAAAAAAGTAAACCGGACAAAATAATACATTTTCTTTTTGTTTTACACACATTTGTTCCAGTACATTTAATTGTGTTAGTAAGGTATTATGTTCCGTAGAAAATTAAAAGAATTATGCTCACCTTTATTTTTTTTAAAGGAAGTTGTGTCAGCAGACTGGGGACTCAATTTATGTTGTTTGTTGTCACAACCCCCCCCCCCCCGTCTCTTAAGTGCCCCTTTATTACAAATTTACAAACTCAAAATAAGAATTCATCTGAGAACAATTCATTTGCTATAAGCTTAAAAAACAAGATTTCTTTCTCTAGTTAGCTTTGACAAAGTTGAGCATGTAACGGGGGGTTAGGGGTTAATAAAAGTAACGTAACAGAGTGATTTGTGTAATGTATCATTAGAGCGCTAGAAGCGCTGTTGTGAAGTGCGACTTTGCACTGTGATCCTCCTCAGCCACCGTACCTGATAGAGTGCATTGTTGTTACGTGCAGTGTGTGAGTTCAGAATAAAGCTACACAGTGACAAGTTAACACAGCCTGATTCTTAAGCCACAGTTCTTTACAATTTGTGACAACAAACAACATAAATTGAGTCCCCGGTCTGCTGTTTGTTCTGCTCTGACTCTATGAGCAGATTGCAGCTAAATGAGTTAGCCTACATGGCTACAATGAAAACTCGTTCCAGCCTCAAAATAGTAAAGTTAAAGATCTAAAATAAACTTTTTTCTCTGTTAAAAAGCGAGACAAAGAGCATGTCAGTATTTTCTTTAAATGTTGAAACATTTCCTGTCATTAATAGCCTATTACTTGAATACTATAAGCCTTGATTTGATATTATGTATGATGTAATGATGTATACTCAGGGTCTGAAATGAACAACTGCCAAACGCGTAGATTGTCTTTTTGGCGAGTACATTTCAGAGGGCTATCTGCCACAGGGCGGGTAAATGTTTTACCCATCATTCATGTATAACTATGCTATACTTTATTTACACTCACACTCACACTCACACACACACACACACACACGTTTACAAGTGATGGAAATGTTTGTTTACAAAAGTGAGTTCAGATCAGCTGAACCTCTGATGTGATTGAACACAATTTGTCAAAATATTAAGACATTCCTTTAAATAACATATTATGTACCATTAATGTCATGACAGGTTTTTTTACTGTGGACTGTCAGAGACTCACTGTGAAGTCGTGGCCTCAGCTCTGAAGTGCAACCCCTCCCATCTGAGAGAGCTGGACCTGAGCGGAAACAAGCTGCAGGATTCAGGAGTGAAGCTGCTGTGTTCTGGACTGCAGAGTCCAAACTGTAGACTGGAGACTCTGAGGTAAGACAACAGGTTTAATTTCTCTGTTCAGATTCATATGATGTGAAACTAAACTGTAGACTTCAGGCTGATAATCAAATGATCCACACTGAGCATCTTAATGCTGAAGTCCATTTTCTTCTTCTGTGGTTTTATCCACAGAGTGGTAGCAATTTAAAGCCTTACATTTTAAACCTAAATATATAAAAAAAATAACTTGTTGTATATTTCACTCTTTACCACCTGAACAGCTGATTTTTAGATAAATTATGAATAATTAAACAAAGAAAAACAATCATTCCAATTTCAACCATCAGACGTAAAAATAAAGTCAAACACTTGTTTTGTCTGAGATGTTTGTGACACTGTGAGATTCTGAAACTGTCAAAGGAAAGTTTAAATTGAAGACTCTTTGATTGAATGTCTTCTCTATAACTAGAATAAATATTACTTAGTTCACTTTTCGTTGCAGACGATCGTCTTTTTTTGGGGGGTTAGGGCTAACTCTTATCTTAGGGCAGGGATGTCAAACATACGGCCCGACAGCAGGTTTCATCTGGCCCGTGAGACGTTTTGGGAAGAAGGAGGAAATGTATTGAAAAATATTTTTTTATTTTTTATAAATAAAATTTTTGTAATACTTATTTTCCCTGAATTGTATTAAAACCTATAATGAGCAACGTAAAGGTTGATATCATGATACTAAAATTAATCAAACGGGGCACTTTGAACTATTTTCGCAGCAGGGAGTATCATGAAAAAGACGAGTGGCCGAGCTCCTGCATTACGCTGGTAATACATCACATCAGAAAACAGGCTGAACACCTGAGAGAGGTGACACAGAATGCAGGTTTTCAAGAGAGATCGAAGGAGCGATATTTCTTTAGTTTTATTTGCTCACAAGTTGCCAGAATTTTATCAAAGCTACGTGATTTAACGACAGGAGGCGCTGCACTGCGTGCATCATGACGGTCTTCAGTTCCTCACACTTCTTACCAGTTTCTCCTGTCTTGACTGATGGAAAACAAAAGTTTTACTAATAATAACAAAGCTTCCTATGGAGTGAGCCACAAAGAGCAGCTCGTGCAAATAAAAAACAATCCTCTCTGTCCTGCGTAACGGCCCAGACCGTCTCCTCACATCCAGTGTAGTTTGTGGACACCGGCGTTGAGCCTGATGATAGACTTATTTTACCTCTGGTTATTGTAAAAACAGTAAATTAAAATGAATATTACCTGATTTTATTTACAGATGGTTCATTTTTAGGTCACCCAGAGGTGAACTTGTTGATCACCTAAAAGTTTCAGTGTGACATCACTTCTAAATGCAGTAGCCTGCTGTTGTGCCTTTATCACCAGCTTTAATCAGACTGTAAAAATATAACTATTACTGAACATTTCATTCTTATCTGAAAACAATATCACACACAGGCTGTCCGATCATACAGAGGTCCGCTGGTTTAACTGTGGAGCAGCGCTAAAATGCTTCCTTGAAATTGTGCACGGAGATGGCACAGATTCATGGTGCATAAAAAGTCAGTGACAGAGTTAGATCACGATATTGCGGACACGTAGAAGAACAGACTGCCAGACTCATATCAAAAGTGGTTTAACTGAGTTTACTTAGTTAAAGAAGTTGAACTCCACACGGAGCTGATCAGACTGCAGTGATCAACGCTGAAGGAGAAATTCAAGTCTGTTGGTTTGGAAACATTTGATGCCTGACAGTGAAATACCTGAAGATGACTGTTTACATCAAAGACACTCTGTGTGTTTGTGACAACATATTCATGTGAGCAGGTTTAATCTGTGATGAACCTTAACGAGTGACAACTGTGCTGTGGCCTGACACACACACATCTAAAGTCTCTCTCTCTCTCTCACACTCTCTCTCTCCTTTTTTTGTCTTTTTTTTTAATCATACATTAGCCTATATATCCATGTGTTGAGTTATAGTGATGTCTGCAAAATTAGTCCGGCCCACTTGAGGTCTCATTTGAACAAATCCGGTCCCTGACCCAATAGGACTTTGACACCCCTGTCTTATGGTTTATTTTAATATTAGGTTTGTATTTATATCAAATGTATTTTTCCCTCTAAATTAATTTTGCTTTTGCAACAAACTACTTTAATCTGTTCAATTTATCCACAGACGCGCACAAACACCAGGAGTACGCCTCACGTTTTGAAAAGTTCCTCTTGATATTCTGTTATTTATAGGAGTTCAGAATCAGCAGCAAGCAGCTGTATATTAACATTTTTAAAATGAAGCCATGAGAGGCTTCAGTTTTGATTGGTGTAAGATGCATTTACAAGAAAAGTGTGAGGACAGAGGACCTTCTCTCTCTTTCTCTGAAGCTGCACGGAGCCATGAGCGCTCTCTCTCTCTCTTTCTCTCTCTCTCCTCCTCCTCCTCCTCCTCTCTCTCTCTCTCTGGCAGCAATGTTTTGAATGAATGAAAAAATAAGTAAGTAGGAAAAATACTCGGGCGTCCATAAATGTACCTGGGCGGCGCGCCCAAGTATCGTCTATGTGGGAAACACTGGAGGATTTTGGATTAGAAATTATTACTCGGAGCTACTGTTGTTAACACGACCCGATTCGTACTATCCACGAGGGGGCAGTATTGTTTTAATTTGAGAAGACCAAAAAGTCTCTGTCAGTTTTACAACTCCTTGAGGTCTCCCAGATCTCAGCATGAGGTATCTGTGGGTGTGTTGATTGCCACTTCAGAGACGACATTTGCAGTCTAATGTAAACTCAGAGCCATGAGAAGTGTCCTGGTCTTTGGTCAAATGTTTACCTAAAGGATGTTGTAAAGCTTTTAAGCTGTAGTTCACAGTTGTTTGATCCAGCAGGTCACTGAGAGGGGGGGGGAGTTATTTACAGAAAGAGAGAGGAGAGCAGATAAGGGGGTGTGGTCTGAAATAATCATATTATGTATATTGCTGTCAATCACATTCTCCACCATAGATTGTGATAAAATAGATAATCAATCCGAGAGTATGAGTTATGAGCATTAGAATAAAATGTGTATTCACAGGCTGTAGGATTTACAACACGCCATATGTCAGTCATTGCCAAAATGTCCTTTAGCCTAATTCATGAAGTGCTGCTGATAACGCACCATCAGATGGAAGTGGGCGGCCAGGCCTATCCACAACCGGATCAATGACTCGGTTATTGAGATGGAATCACATTCAACTTGGAAAGAAATTCAGCTTCACCTTTATTAGGAGCGTAGGCATTCTCTAGAGTGCACTTCACATTGAGTAAGAAACCTGATATGATGATATACTGTATCTGCCATCTTTATCAGCTATTTCTTGAGATAACCTAAAAGTGTACGCTTTGCTGTTTAAATACTGACAGCTCTAGAGGCCCCATTACCTGGTGATGAAAAGACTTAGCCGACCCATCTCTGTCTTAATTTAACAGATATATATTTTATTATGAAGTACACACACACACACACACAGAGACGGAGACACACACACACACACACACAGAGAGACACACACTCACACACACACACAGAGACACACACACACACATTCACTTCCACACACTCACATTCACTTCCACACACACACACACACACACACACACACACACACACACACACACACACACACACTCCCAGGTGTGTAAAGCTCAGTAGAGTATTGGTTGTGTAATCTTGACTGAGGTCAGTAACATGTTGGTGTCTTTATTGTCATGAACAGCTGTATGAATGTTTGGATGATGTCTGTAGAAAGCTGACATTTGAATGATCCACAATAACAGAATGACAAAGTCTCTCTACTTATTTTAGGGACACACTCACTTATTGGACCTAGTTATGTTGTTATGTTATCATCTGATTGATCATTCTCTTTATTCACATCTTTTATTCTTTATTCAGTTTGAGGAGCTGCAGTTTGTCAGAGATCAGCTGTTCTTCTCTGGCCTCAGCTCTGAAGTCCAACCCCTCCCATCTGAGAGAGCTGTACCTGAATGACAACAATCTGCAGGATTCAGGAGTGAAGCTGCTGAGTGAGGGACTGCAGAGTCCAAACTGTAGACTGGAGACTCTGAGGTCAGTTCTCTTCTTCTCTGTTTGTGTTTTACATCTCATGTGTTTGATTATCAGCTGAAACATTTTCATGTTCACATGTTTCTGACGTCCATGAAGTTTTAGATTGAATGCTGTTCATGTTTATTTTCTTGTTTGAATCTGCATCATAAAAAAATCTGATTTTTACTGAAATAGTTTAAATGGAGTTCTTTAAGTTTATAAAGTTTCTGATTTTTATTAAATGTTCAAAACTGAAGACACACACACACACACACACACACACACACACACACACACACACACACACACACACACACACACACACACACACACACACACACACACACACACACACACATGATCCACAATAACAGAATGACAAAGTCTCTCTACTTATTTTAGGGACACACTCACTTATTGGACCTAGTTATGTTGTTATGTTATCATCTGATTGATCATTCTCTTTATTCACATCTTTTATTCTTTATTCAGATTGAGTTACTGCAGTTTGTCAGAGATCAGCTGTTCTTCTCTGGCCTCAGCTCTGAAGTCCAACCCCTCCCATCTGAGAGAGCTGGACCTGAGAGACAACAAGCTGCAGGATTCAGGAGTGAAGCTGCTGTGTGACCTTCAGGAGAATCCAGACTACAGACTGGAGACTCTGAGGTGAGTACAGGGTTGGGTTTAGTCCATCCTGGTCTCTACAGGGTTTCACTAAACACAGTTCAGGATTCGTACAGTCATTAAAAACCTTGAAATGTTTGGAATTTGAAAATACAATATTTCCAGTCAAAAAGCAGATGCATGGAGTGCTGCATGGGTGTTGTAAATTATTTTGGTAATTAGTTCCTCTGGTGCTCTTCCGTGCGGGGATCCAACTTAGAAGTTTTTGAAGAAGTCTGAGGCACTCAGAGGGTTCAGCATAAAAAGCCTTTAATTCATCAGGGCTACAGATTCATAAAAACATGTTTCAGCCATACAGGCCTTCATCAGGGCAGGTACAAAATGGCAGCCAAGCTACTTCCTTTAACGGTTTCCAGCCAGTCACATGATCAGTAGTAGTCACATGGTTTAGTAAAAAGGTTACACATTTAAACAAAGAACGTTAATCATCAAAATGTAAACATCATACCAAGGCAGATGAGAAGTTAGAAGTGACTAAATATACAAACAAATTACTACAAAAGTGCTGAAAAATACACCTAGAACAGTGGTTCTCAATCTATGGTACCACCGGTGGTACGCGGGCTCTCTGTGGTGGTATGCAAAGAAATCTCCACAATATAAAAAACAAACCCGTTCAGCATAAAATGACAATTTTTTTTTGTCGTCCTCTTATCTTATCTGTCTTGTATCTATTGGGTTGTATTTATATCAAATGTGTTTTCCCCTCTAAATTAATCTAGTTTTTGCAACAAACAACTTTAATCTGCTCAATTTATGTTCGCACACAGACATAAACAACAACAGGAGTACGCCCCGCGTTTTGAAAAGTTCCACTCGATATTCTGTTATAGTTCAGTCCTGAATCAACAGCAAGCAGCTGTAGGTCTACATTAACAGATATTCTGTTATAGTTCAGTCCTGAATCAACAGCAAGCAGCTGTAGGTCTACATTAACAGATATTCTGTTATAGTTCAGTCCTGAATCAACAGCAAGCAGCTGTAGGTCTACATTAACAGATATTCTGTTCTTTATTGGAGTTCAGCACACAATCGGCAGCAAGCAGCTGTACATTAACATTTTTAAAACGGAGCCAGGAGAAGCTTCAGTTTTGATGCATGTACGGACAGCGGACCTTATCGCTCCCCCTCCCTCTATCTCTCTCTCTGGAGCTCTGAAGCTGATGTGATTCTGCTCTCTTTTGATGTCTTAACACTCCGTAGGAGTCGAGAGGGATTTTTTTTAAAAAGGCAGTTTTGCTATGTTGAACGCAGAGACTTAGGCTATAATAAAGCGGCGCTGTTTGCACGGAGCCTGCAGATCGGCGCCTGCACTCTCACGAGCTCTCTCTCTCTCTCCCCCGCTCTCTCTCTCTCTCTCCCCCGCTCTCTCTCTCTCTCCCCCGCTCTCTCTCGCTCTCTCAGGCACGCAGCAATTTTCTGAATTAATGAAAAATTAATTGAGAACAGGTTGGAAATATACTTGGGCCCAGGTATCGTGTTAGTGTGGGAAACACTGGAGACTAAATATTTCCAAACAGGTTGTTAGTATAAAGTTGTCATTTTTATTGTTCTGCACTTTTGTGTGTGCCAGTTCTAGCACTAGCCCTTATTAGGCCTACAGTGTGGCTGCCAGCAGTCAATAATAAATAATATTCTTTTTATGAATTAATTTGCCTCTTGCATGAAATGTGTGTAGAAATAGGCCTACAGTGTTTTTTAACGTCTACCATAATGGTGGTTCTTGGAGAGCCAAATATTTTCGGAGGTGGTACGCAGTCTAAAAAGTTTGAGAACCACTGACCTAGAAGAAAGGAGAAAAGTCCAGGGGGCTCATCTATCAACAGTGTGTGAGCACGGATCTGTGCGTAATGAGGAAGAACATTCCCACACAAAGAGTGGAATTTATCAACTTGTTCTTTTACTTAGAAATGTGTGTAAATATAATAGAATAGAATAGAATTACTTTATTGATCCCAAACTGGGAAATTGTGGCATTATATATGAGTAAAAAACACAATGTTAGCAAATCTAAACACAATATAATATTAAATACAAAGTAAATAAGTACTAAAAATATCAAAACTAAGACTGTGAATATATACAACCAGGATTTAACTAAGCATTACTAGTCTTAAATAGGAAGATTAGATATGGAAGATTGAATGTAAATGTGCAAAAACAGAGTTGTAAATGGACAGTATTGACACAAGTTAAAGTGCATGAGTGCTCACCCGGAGGCTGCATTTATAGTTGCAGGTGATTTTAAACTTAAAGACAGTGCTCCCTAAATTTCACCAGCATGTTTCCTGCAATACAAGAGGAAACAAAACTTTGGACCATGTTTACACAAACATCGCAGGGGCCTACACCACGACCCCCCTCCCCCACCTGGGACAGTCAGACCACCTTTCTTTGTTCCTTATCCCCAAGTACTCCCCATTCATCCAACGTGTGAAGCCATCAGTGACAACGATTAAAGTGTGGCCAGCGGGGACAGACTCTGTACTTCAGGACAAGTTCCATCACACAGACTGGAGTATGTTTGCTTCTCAGGCTACCTTGGGCTCTCACACAGACATTGACACCTACACTTCTTCTGTGCTGGATTATATCAATACCACCATCGACAGTGTTACAACATGGAAGCAGATCACCACGTACCCAAATCAGAAGCCATGGATGAACAAGGAGGTGCGTCTCCTGCTGAAGGCCCGCAACACCGCCTTCAGATCAGATGATGCAATGGCCTACAGCGTATCCAGGGCAAACCTGAGGAGGGGCATCATCAAGGCCAAGCACTGCTACAAGCTGAAGGTAGAGGAACACTTCTCCAACTCCGACCCCAGACGCATGTGGCAGGGCATCCAGGCCATCAGTGACTATAAACCCAGAAACTCCACCCCGATAACCACAGATGTCTCCTTCCTGAACGAGCTAAATCACTTTTATGCTCGTTTCGATAGAGACAACAGAGAGACACAGACCACGACCAGACCTCCTGCAGACAACTAGCCCCTCTCACTCACCTCCACAGACGTCCACGCTGCACTGAGCCGGATCAACACTCGAAAGGCTGCTGGTCCAGACGGCACCCACGGGCGCGTGCTTAGGGCATGTGCGGAGCAGCTCACTGGGGTTTTTACGGACATCTTCAACCTGTCCCTCGCCCAAGCAGCTGTGCCAGCATGCTTCAAAGCCACCTCCATTGTCCCAGTGCCGAAACACTCCAGCCCGACAGGCCTGAACGACTACCGCCCTGTGGCACTCACACCCATCATAATGAAGTGCTTTGAGCGACTGGTCCTAGCACACCTGAAAAACTGCCTCCCACCCACACTGGACCCATTCCAGTTTGCCTACCGCAGCAATAGGAGTACAGAGGATGCAGTCTCCACTGCGCTGCACTCTGTGCTCACTCATCTGGACAATAACAACACATACGCACGAATGCTGTTTGTTGATTTTAGCTCAGCATTCAACTCTGTCATCCCCTCCAAGTTGAACACTAAACTCGGAGACCTGGGCTTCAGCTCCTCCCTCCGTTACTGGATAATGGATTTTCTGACCAACAGACCCCAGTATGTTAGGTCAGGACACACCTGCTCCACCACCATCACACTCAACACAGGCGTACCACAGGGCTGTGTGCTGAGCCCATTCCTCTACTCCCTCTTCACCCACGACTGCAGACCTGTACATGGATCCAACACCATCATCAAGTTTGCGGACGATACAGCGGTGATTGGCCTCATCAGCAACAACGATGACACAGCCTACAGGGAGGAGGTACAGCATCTGGCCGCCTGGTGTGCTGACAACAACCTGCTCCTCAACACCAGCAAGACGAAGGAGATCATCGTGGACTTCAGGAGAGAAAGAGGAAGCACGCACAACCCCATTCACATCAACGGGATGGCTGTTGAACGTGTCTCCAGCTTCAAGTTCCTGGGGACTCACATCACAGAGGACCTCTCCTGGTCCACTAACACCTCCAGTCTGGTCAAGAAGGCTCATCAACGCCTCTTTTTCCTGAGGACACTGAAGAGACACCACCTGTCTTCAGCTGTACTGACGAACTTCTACCGCTGTGTGATCGAGAGCATCCTGACCAGCAGTGTCTCAGTCTGGTACGGAAACTGCTCTGTCGCAGACCGTAAGGCGCTACAGCGGGTGGTAAAAACCGCCCAGCGCATCACAAGGTGTCCACTTCCTGCCATTGAGGATGTCCAAAGAACACGCTGTCTGCGACGAGCTCATGGCATCCTTAAAGACTCCTCCCACCCTGCCCACAGACTGTTTACCCTCCTGCCCTCCGGCAGGCGCTTCAGAAGCCTCCGGACCAGAACCAGCAGACTGAGGAACAGCTTTTTCCCCAGAGCTGTTTCTCTACTGAACTCTACCCCCCGAACTCTGAACTCTGTCTCTCTCTCTCTCTCCCTCTCTCTCTCCGCACCCTGCTGACCCCCCTTTCCCCTCCATATCACCTCACACCCCGAACTCTGAACTCTGTCTCTCTCTCTCTCTCTCTCTCTCTCCCTCTCTCTCTCTGCACCCTGCTGACCCCCCTTTCCCCTCCATATCACCTCACACCCACCACTCCTCCTGGTCACACACACACATCTCTCATCCATCTGTATTATTGTATTATAGTATGTTCATATTCTTTAAATTATCTGTAAACTTGTATAACATGCTCACTGCATCTTAATCTGTATATTATTAGTATAGCATGCTCACTGCACCTTAATCTGTATATTATTAGTATAGCATGCTCACTGCATCTTAATCTGTATATTATTAGTATAGCATGCTCACTGCATCTTATTCTGTATATTATTAGTATAGCATGCTCACTGCACCTTAATCTGTATATTATTAGTATAGCATGCTCACTGCATCTTAATCTGTATATTATAATCCTAAGAACACACTTATTTTGTAGCATTACTTATTTATAGCATTTATTTATATTTATTGCATCCCATTAACCCAGCCATCCAGATTTACCTAATAATTCACTTTTTTTGTCTACATCTGTAAATTTTGCAATTACTGTACATAGCACAGACTCTTGCACTCAATTACTGTACATAGCACAGACTTTTGCACTTTCTGCTTATTTGCACTTCTGGTGAGATGCCAAACCTCATTTCGTTACTCTATACTTGTATACAATGAAGTTGAATCTCATCTCATGAGTGTAGACATATTATAAGCAGAAACTATACAATATAACGGCGAGTAGTTTGTAAACACGCAGACACGCCGACACAAACACTTGAAGGAATCTTGGTGTTCATGTGTTACTTTTAATGACAGCTGTCCTTTTCTATCAGAAAGGTATCCTTAAATGACTTCCCCCACCAGCTCAGGTGTTCTACCTTAATATATATTCTGCCAGCGGTTCAATAGATAGTACGAACATCATTGGTGACAATGGATCCCCTCGTCTGGTACCTTTAGAGATCTTAAAAATACATTTACATTACTCCATTAACTCTAACTCTGGCATTAGGCTGCTTGTTCATAGCTTTCAACCAGCGTATAAAGTTGGTGTGAAGTCCAAATTTACTTCAGGTTTCAAACAGGTTCTTTGTTAATCTTCATGTCAAACACTTTTTTAATTCCAGCTCATCACAGACCGACTCTTTACAAACTGACAGATGTTTACAGACACTTAAATGTCTGCTGTGTCTGTTTAGCGTCTTTTCAATGTCCGTCTTTTCTCCCTTATTAAACTCTGCTAATGTTGAGAAGTTTCACTGAAGTCTGATCCAGTCAGTTAGTGATATTTGATAAGGGGGCGTGTCTGTCTGTAAAAAGACTTCCTGGAAGGCTGGTCTCAAGTTTCCTCGATCCTCTGTGCTGAAAATAAGAGACCTGAGACGTCCATCAACATGGCGGCACAGAACGACTTCCGGTTCAAGCGACGAAAAATAAGAGACATGAGGAGTAGCCATTCAGATTGAGAGCAGTTAGACATTCTTCATCAAACTGATTAGAGCAAAGTTAATGTTTGTTATTTTTCTGTTATTTGAAGTCAGAATAAATTCAGTTTAATGATCTCTGAAATATGACGTGAAGTTCTGTTAACTCTGCACCAAACAAAGAAATGTTCTTCAGAGGGACACTTTTTCATTTCCCTGTGAGGACACTTGAGATAAATCACTTGAACCTTTACATCAGTAAACGTTGAATCAGCACTTCCTCTTTCCCCTGAGTGTGTTTAGGTCTTAACATGACCTGTGCTCAGGTGTGTTGGTGGGGCGTTGCTGTCTCAGAGGGCAGAAAGCAGCTGCACCATGGACCAACAAAAACCTGCTCTAAAGTCATGGTGCAGTATTTCCATGCTATTTAAAGGCTCCATTAGTAAGATGGTGAGATGCACAGACACAGACAGGTTCACATTGTTCTTCCACAAGGCTCGTAACACACACAGGGACAGATTACACACAGCACACCTGTGAGACACTGCAGTTCATCCAGGTGGAAATAACTCTTTAAGGTGTGTTTAATGTCTGCTGTTATTTCTGTCCCAAAAGGCAGAGAAAATCAGAAACTGCTGCTGCTAGATTTAAACACAGTTTACATGAATCAACAGTAAACACATCACTCAACTGTCTGTGACACGATGATGATGATGCCTTCAAGGACTCTCAGTAAACACATCACTCAACTGTCTCTGACATGATGATGATGCCTTCAAGGACTCTCAGTAAACACATCACTCAACTGTCTGTGACATGATGATGATGCCTTCAAGGACTCTCAGTAAACACATCACTCAACTGTCTGTGACATGATGATGATGCCTTCAAGGACTCTCAGTAAACACATCACTCAACTGTCTGTGACATGATGATGATGCCTTCAAGGACTCTCAGTAAACACATCACTCAACTGTCTGTGACATGATGATGATGCCTTCAAGGACTCTCAGTAAACACATCACTCAACTGTCTGTGACGTGATGATGATGCCTTCAAGGACTCTCAGTAAACACATCACTCAACTGTCTGTGACGTGATGATGATGCCTTCAAGGACTCTCAGTAAACACATCACTCAACTGTCTGTGACGTGATGATGATGCCTTCAAGGACTCTCAGTAAACACATCACTCAACTGTCTGTGACGTGATGATGATGCCTTCAAGGACTCTCAGTAAACACATCACTCAACTGTCTGTGACGTGATGATGATGCCTTCAAGGACTCTCAGTAAACACATCACTCAACTGTCTGTGACATGATGATGATGCCTTCAAGGACTCTCAGTAAACACATCACTCAACTGTCTCTGACATGATGATGATGCCTTCAAGGACTCTCAGTAAACACATCACTCAACTGTCTGTGACATGATGATGATGCCTTCAAGGACTCTCAGTAAACACATCACTCAACTGTCTCTGACACGATGATGCCTTCAAGGACTCTCAGTAAACACATCACTCAACTGTCTCTGACACGATGATGCCTTCAAGGACTCTCAGTAAACCCATCACTCAACTGTCTGTGACATGATGATGATGATGCCTTCAAGGACTCTCAGTAAACCCATCACTCAACTGTCTCTGACACGATGATGCCTTCAAGGACTCTCAGTAAACACATCACTCAACGGTCTCTGACACGATGATGCCTTCAAGGACTCTCTGTCCCTTTAAGCTTCAAGTCACCAACACGTGACCACGAGAGCTGAAAGGTGGCGTGCTACTTTCCACGCCCACTTCACTTCTGAGCAGGACTGAAGTCCCTGCTGCTCTTCATACTGGATGTTCTGTATCACTGATAATCAGAATAATCATGACAACGATGATATTATATGATCAGAATAATAATAATAACTTTATTTATATAGCAGCTTTTAAAAACACAGGTTTACAAAGTGCTTTGACAAACAGCAAAAACAAGAACAAACTAAAGCAAACAAAGAAGAACATAAACAACAACAAGAACATAACAAATGTAAAATACTAAAAATAATTAAATACAATTCAACAGAAAAGAACCCAAAGTGCACGATACCCAACAGACATATATAACCCGACCATCACAAGAACCATCACAAGAACCATCATAAGAATCATCACAAGAATCATCACAAGAATCATCACAAGAACCATCACAAGAACCATCACAAGAACCATCACAAGAACCATCACAAGAACCATCATAAGAACCATCATAAGAACCCAGGCAACACAAGAACCATCATAAGAACCCAGGCAACACAAGAACCATCATAAGAACCCAGGCAACACAAGAACCATCACAAGAACCATCATAAGAACCCAGGCAACACAAGAACCATCATAAGAACCATCATAAGTACCATCATAAGAACCATCATAAGAACCCAGGCAACACAAGAACCATCATAAGAACCCAGGCAACACAAGAACCATCACAAGAACCATCATAAGAACCCAGGCAACACAAGAACCATCATAAGAACCATCATAAGAACCATCATAAGAACCTAGGCAACACAAGAACCCAACAACACGAGCTGAGACCAAGAGGAGCAAAGATTTAAAAAGATGTAAGAAACTAAAAGAGCTAAAAGCAAATGAAAAGATAACAGCAATAAGAAGGTAAGAGCAGAAAAAGAAATAGAAACAAGTGGTTAAAGGATAAATAAAAACTATAATATTAATAATAATAAAAAGTATATATAAATATAAAACATAAATAGACAAAGTAAGTAAGATCATTAAGTTAAAACACAAGAGGAGTTAAGATAAGAGCATAAATAAAAGACAGTAAGAAGTAAAAGAAGATAAAAATAGTAAAACCAGTTAGAAAAGACATTAAGAAGACGACATCACATAAAAACAAGTCTGTAAAAGTACGTTTTAAGAAGGGATTTAAAAGAATTGAGGGAGTCTGCGAGTCTTATCTCCTCAGGGAGGTCGTTCCAAAGTCGAGGGGCCCTGACTGAAAAGGCCCGGTCACCTTTAGTTTTAAGTCTCGACTTTGGAACGACCAGGAGGCCCCCACCTGAGGATCTAAGACTGCGGGCTGGCTCATATGGTGTCAGTAGCTCTGTTATATAGCTTGGAGCGAGCCCCGTCCGTGTTTATCATGAATAATATAAAGAATCATCATGAAGTCTCTCTCAGAGTCTAATCTCTCATTTATGTCTTTTTATATCAACAGGTGGAGGTGGTGAGTCTTTAAAGAGAGGATCCTGCTGATCACAGAGCTGGAAGCAGCAGCTGGTGTGTTGGTGAGTCTTTAACTGGGCTGTGTTACTGGGAGACTGACGGACCAATCACAGTGCAGATGACTCTCAGTGCTGCAGTCTGAGCTGCTCTGAGATCAGCTCCACTGTCACACACAGGACCATGACCTCGGACATTTTTCTATTCTCATGTTCTGAATTTAAACTGCTTCATGACTCAACGACCGAAGATGAACTCTTTGATTTGTATATAAATGTTTCTGTTGCAGCGCCACCCTGTGGACATGTGTAGTGGTGCAGGTTATTCATTGACTCATATTCACAGATAACAGTAGAAGTTGATTCCAGCTGTGCAAGTTAAAGTGTGAAGTTCTGCTTTTAACCACGAGTCGTTGGTCGTCTGATAATAAATCAGTCGTCTCTTTGTTGGATCAAAACAAAGAGGAGGCTTCACTGAGTTTTTAAAAGAACTACAAACAGGATGTCTGGATCCAGGTGCAGAGTCAGCACCTGAATATTTGATGTAATATGAGATGATATAAAAAGAGCTGAATAACATGCAGACTCAATCATTGATATTCATTCATCATGTCAGGGTAACAACGGACACGTTATCAAACTATCTTTATTTTTAACTTCTGATGTTTATTACACTTTGATGTTTGAACCTTCTGTTTTTATTATCTCAGGATTTTAAATAGAAATAAATTCAATCTGTGGAGGGTTTTATTTAAATAATAATTCATGTTTAGGTTCTGTTGCTGCTATCACTGCTTTCTGCCAGCAGGTGTCACTGTTTCCACAGTTTCCTCCCAGACTGATCGATCTGAAGAGATTATTTCTGTGTCAGGAAACACAAAGAAAGATAGATGATGCCAGCTATTTTATTTGTTCTTATGTTTTTATATTTCATGTTCAAGTTTAATGTCTCTTTTTGTAATCACTGCCCCCTAGTGGACAGGAGTGTGGAGCGATCCAAAGGCAGAAAAAGAATCTTTGACGGGACTTCTGTAATGAAGTGAAGTGTGAAGGAAGTTGAGCTTTCTTTGAGTCTCTCTGTAGTTTGTAACTGAATACTTGGACTCTTCTTCACTTTAGAGGGAACATGTTCTCCACATTTCTTCAACACATTCTCTACGAGTTCCTCGTCTGATCTAATTAACCCCGTGTTTTAAGATGGGCTGGTGTTTCTGCTCTTGGTGTAAAGCCAGACACAGTGATCTTTCTGTCATGTTGTTCATGTGTGTTACTCTTGATAATTCACTCAAATAATGTCTCTATATTCTACAAGTGATTTACTTTTTAAATAACTGACACCATGTCAACACAAAGTTTCACTGCTTCCAATCCGCCTCTTATACGACGGCCATGTTGCATTAAATAACATCAACCACTTCTGTTTATTAAATATCACAGTCTGGATTTTATTAAGGCTGTACATTAATCTTCTTTGAAATTAAACTTCATTTGACTCAAACATGAAGTTGGTGTTATTTTCTGATGTTTATGTTTTTGTCCTCTTGACTCGTTTGTTTTCAGATGTTCATCAGGCTCCAGGTCCCATCGAGGAAAAGTTCATTCCTCATGATTTAATTCATGAAGCCGACCTGAAGTTTTGGATGACACAGTAAATATAGACTTTAGTTCAGTATATAATTCATGTCATTATTTTAGTTTCATTGTGGAGAAAAAAAATCAGATTGGAGCATATTCCAGACAGACACAGCATGTCCCAGTTACCATAGTAACAGTCCCGGTTACCATAGTAACAGTCCCTGTAACCATAGTAACTCACTGTCCCTGTACCCTTAGTAAACCACTGTTCATGTTACCATGGTAACAGTCTGTCCCTGTGTAACTTTAGTAATTATAGAATTTCCCTCGGTATCAATAAAGTATCTCTGTAAGTCACTGTCCCTGTAGGCTAACCTTAATAACACACTTTCTGTCTATCTGTAACCATAGTAACTCACTGTACAATATAATCTAGTTTGTTGAATAAAGAGACGTTTTTTACGTCTTGTTTCTGATAATAAAAACATGTTTTGAACAAAATAAATCCACAGAAAGCGGAACAAAAGGCTGCAGCACCTCCACCGTCGGTAGGATACTTTATAGTGTGACACACAGCGGAAGGAAACAGCGCGAGCACCAGATTTGAACGCAGCTACATTTCCTCTCAGACTTTCCTGTTGTCCTAGTTCATCTTTTTTTAAAGTTTAATAAAACCACAACAACGTGTTCAGCTGAGAGTCTGAGAGAGTTTATCAACCAGCGACTAACGGCTGCTGCGGAAGACATTTTTGTAGTTTTTAAAAGAACTATCGTGGAGTACGAGGAAGAGATCGATCGTCAGCGCAGACTGCTGGATATTGTTTGGAAACCTCACATCATCTTACACAGAGCAGGGGAGGAGTTAACTAAATGATTTGAAATGAATATACAGAGATGTTTGATTAGTTTTGTTCCCAGTGGTGTTACTAAAACAGCGGAGTGGTGGGAACATTTAAAAAAAACTGATTTCTAAGCCTAACCATTAAGTCGTGACATTAGCATATTTGTTATTTTCTCCTTTAATAAAACATAAACGCCATCAGTGACCTCAAATTACGACTGAACTATTTGAATCCCTCTAATGTATCTTCTTCATATTCTGTTGTTAATATTTTGAATGGTCTGCTGATGCAAAGTGGAGCCTGAAGAAGTGAGTATACTCTTAATTAGTCCCTAAATGTTTTAAGGGTCCCGTCCTAATCGGCCTCTGTTGTAATCAGTGACATGGAAAACTCCTGCAGATTTAGTTCAGCTAATAAATGAGCCTTTTGTTTTTACACACTGACACTCTTCTGCTGCTCGACTTAAAGGAGTAGAGATTGTTATGAAGTCAACATAAAGCTCAGAAGAGGAGCAGATCTGATCTTTTTAATGTTGACAGACTTCAGACTGAAACACCTACATGCCTTTACGTCTCCTCATTCCTGAGCAGTGTTAGAGGTGATGTGTTACATCTTTGGAGACTTTTATGTTATGTTAACATGTATGGACCGGACCCTGGAATTAGAAGTGCTCACTTTAGTAGGGGTCCAGATAATGGCACAACGTGCTGTAGTTTGGTACCATAGCTTTGGTACGTGTCCCTAAATATTTCACATATTAAGTCGCTCACCTCTAAAATATTTGTACAATAATTGTAAGAGCAGCGGGCTACCTTTTGCTTCTAACTGTTATTTTTGGTTTGTGGTGAAAAATGAGAGAAAAAGTGATGAAAAGTTCAAAAACACTCTTTGACAGGCCCTTTAAACATTTCTTCTGCATCATATCTGGATATCTTTACCTGTAATAGTCGGTTTTGGAGTACCTCTGTAAACCTTTCATGACTTTACAATATAAAAGCAGATGTTTTATGAAAGAAGTCTCGTGAGAAAGTGGGAGAACGCAGGTAAGCCTATATTTAAATTAAACAATTTACTTGTAAAACTACAAGTGTTGAGACTCATCTCACAGCTAAATACATCTGTCATGTTTTAATGAATTATTATAAAATCTCGGGTTTCTTTCCAGATGAAAACGTGACAAACCGAAACATGACGTCCTCGTCCACGAGATTTAAACTTCATATTTACAGTCTGAGGTTTGACCGTTAGCTCGAGTCCTCTTTTAAATCTAACTGTTTGTTACTCACCTCATGAAGAGTTGTTTTCATCCTCTCCAGTGAAGAAAATCTCCCTCAGGTGAACCCGGAAGTTGTCCGAAGATAGAAACGTATTAATTATTCGGTCTACTTTCAGGTGAGCATCAATCAGCAGCAGTAACGTCCCGCCAGGATAAAGTGGCAGGAAGTGACGTCGGAGAAATATGAAAGGTTTTGTAAAAATAGATGGACCTTAATAAATTAAATAAAAAACACAGAATTCATTTCTCTTTACTACGGAGCCCCTGAAGTCCAAAAAAGTAAAAAATAAAAAAATAATAAAAACTTGTGCGCACAATATATACATTTTTTTTTCTTTTACTTTTTAGGACTTCAGGGGCTCCTTACTTTCCTGTTTAAATATATAATTACAAATAAAATGAAGTAATTTCTATTTAAAATATTACATAAATACAATCCCGTGACAACTAATACTAAATGTGTGTTTGTAAACATTTCCTTCCTGTTTTCAAAAGATGAACCTTTTAAAACTAAAAACTATTGAACACCTTCTTTTGCAGTTTTCATGACACTGCTTTTTTTGTTTGATTTAGAAAAATACCTTTGAGGAAACTTGGAAAAAATATAAATCCAACAAGAATTTACTTTTTAATTAATTTTCAAGTCCAATTTATCAGCAAATAAATATTAATTAATCTGTTTTTTTATGTGGGCAAAATATTAAATTCATAAAACTAAATGGCTGAACAAATAACCCTCCTTTTATAGTTTAAAACTACAGATGTGAAAAACCCTGAACAGTAAAAGTGGTTTAGTTAATTGATTGATGGATGTTTGTGTTGTACAGTTATAATTATGTTCAATGTTTATAGTTGTCCTTATTGTTGATAAAAAGACGTGTAGATGTCTACAACATATTGAACATGTCTGTCCATGCATTTGATGTTCATGACTCTGTAATGGTAATTTCATCCAATAAAAAATAAGTAAAGAAAAGTTGGATTTATCCTTGACTTATTTAGCCTTATTAGTGTTTTTGCTTTTATTATCTTTATCTTTAATGTTATAACTTTTGTACATTGAGAGCACAGTTACCAAAGACAAATTCCTTGTGGTGTGTGTCTCAGCATACATGACCAATAAAGCTGATTCTGATTCTGATCTTTGCAATGAAAATGAAATGTTGCTTTAAAAACGAGACAAAAGCTCAGAGATGAACAGAAGCACCAGGCGTCAGGAGGTAGAGAAAAGGAGATAGCTTTACTATAAAGAAGGCGTCGCTAGCAGAAGTTGCAACATCTCATCATACACGCATACACGGTGAATATATTTATGCCATTTTCTGTTGAGTATGTACCTTACAAAAGCTGTTATTTTTGCGTGTCGAAGCGAGACTTTGACGAGCTGCTCTGATACACATGGTAAAAACAAGAAGATGCTAACATGAGAAGTCATACAAAAAGCCAAACAGCATGTGATCAATCATTTTTTAAAAATCCAGTCGCAAATCTCGTATGTGCACCGGTCAAATTCTAAGACATTGCAGCATTTTGAAAATGAGACACACGAGAAGCTGACAGTTTCTTTTTCTTTTCCTCCATGAAAGGTGAGCTGAGGTGACGCAGACAGTAAAAAGAGACGCTCAGCTCCGTGTGCACCTTCAATTTATCGTGCACAAAACAAAAAGGACAAGAAAAAAAAAAGCACTGAGTTTCAGCAAGTATGCATAATTCTCTTTTCTTTGTAATATAGCCAGTTTACAATATCCCCCCTGCTGTGATCCACTTGAAGGGGAAAGAGAAAGGCCATGTGGGAAGAGCAGGGTGCAGGTTTCCAGACCAAATCCAGGAGGAAAAAAAACTTCCAGTGAGTTCTGTGAGAAAGTTCAGACTTTTGGTCCCAATCCAGTTTTAGATTTTTTTTTTCTTCCTGTTTTCTTCTATGTCAGCACCGTTTTTCTGTTTTTTGTTGTTGTTGAGGTTTCTGTGCTAGGTGCAAGAGTGAACATACTGAGAAACAAATGACGACAGAGAAACAAAACAGCCAGCTGATTCAAACTCAGGATATTGCTTTGAGTTTCTGCAGAAGGAGAGAAGGGGAACGCAGGATTTTAGACGAGGGGATTAGAGGGCAGAGAGGATGGGAAATTGGAGAATAATCTGTGAATCAGATTTTATTTGAATGCATTTTCTGGATGTGCGTATATGCTACCTCCCATGTCAGGGGCCTTCTTCAGGTTTTGCAGAGTCAGCACTATTTCAAGTGTTCCTGCAAATTGAGACAAAAACTGCAGCTGACCTTTGTCCAAATATGGTCATAGGAAGGAGGCTCACTTACATGTGACCCTTCTGAACTTTGAAGTTCCTGTGTGAAACTTTAAACAGGATTTAAATAAGAGATGAATATATTTGCACTGCCTCTTTCAGAGTTAAATGGATGGTGAAGCAGGAAGTGGATATCTGTGTGACTGACGAGATGCTATCGCAGCAACGCGTCAAGCAAGATAAAGATGTAACAAGCCTGTCAAAAATATAAATATGGTCACATGACCTCTAAGAAAGTGAAGGCAACTGACTAACCAAAAGTCAGGTTGATGTCAGCTTCTTAAATTTAGTCTAAAATGATGTCACGTCCACCTTTATTCCCCTGAAATGGGAGGAGCTATACTCCAGCATCGCAGGCCTGTTAGCTGAAAGGCATTATGGAAAGAGTTATGGGAGTGTATGCGGTGGTCTCAGAAAGATGTAGACACTTGAAAGGGGGGGAGGGGGAGGGGGTTTGTTCAAATATCTCAGAAAACGCTCGATTTTTCGGCCTATACTATAGCAGCTTGAGTTCGACGTAGCTACAACTGCAGGAGCACTTACATCTTATTTACATCATAGACAATCTAACGTATTCCTCTCTCACAATATAGAATCCAAACCATCATCAAACGAGGGAGCGATCGACTCGCCACAGTCAGAACCAGATTCAACAAAAGTCAAAGAGAAAAGGGGCGACACGGAGTGAGGGGGTGATTCTTGTTTCTTCTTCAGAGTGCAAATGTTAGTCAAAGCTAGCTGACGGACTGAACCGTCCAGACAGAATTGTCACTTTTTTATTTCCTTTTATTTCCGGATAAAGCATTTTTTTTTTTTTACTCTGGGGGAATCGACCTTTAAATATTTACAAGGATAAGAGATTTTGTTTCAGGACTTACACGTACAGAACATGAGTCAAATAAATAACAAGTACAGATATGAAGTTCCTGTGTGCTGGAGGAGTTATGTTACATAAATCTGAATAACACAGATGAGCGTTAATACATCATGAGTAGGAGGAGAGCAGCACGATACACAGATCATCTTTCACTGGACGCTGACATGTTGTTGTTGTTTTGTTTACAGAAAACATGTGGGACATACTGAAGAGTTGAACGCTTCTCATGACGACACATCTTTGATTTTTGCTGTTTGACGATGATCAAAAATGTGTTCATAACAATAATTAAATTAAAGACTAATATATTAATACTATCCACATGATGTCATAAATAGAAATATAAAATAAATATGTAAAATACAAGGTCTTTGTTAGTTATAGATGGATGGATCCTTTATTGTCATTGCAGATCACTACACAATGAAATTCAGTCCAGCCTCAACCCCTTGACAATCTTTGCAAACATTATTTTTTCCAAGATGGCAGCACCTGCTCTGAGTGGTTTGGCAGGCTCCACTCATGTGCAGAAATCTTTTAACATCGCTGTTTTTAATCTCTTTTATCTACTCTGGAAGATATTTTTTCTGGCCTTTAAAGTTTCTGCATGTTATCTTGAAACTGTGCATGAAAAGCAAAGGCAAACATGGACAAAACAATACCGGCCTCCACCTTCTCACCTGTGGCTTTCTTCTACTGCTGCCTGTTTTAGTCACCTGCAATGCACCTGAGACTCAGGCCACAAAAGCGCACCATCCTCACTATGTTACCGATCCACTGGGCATTTTATCCGAAAAATCACAACTGAATCTCTTTGGATTTGGTTATGTCGCAGTCTTCACGCGGTTTCTTAAGGATGGCCGTGCTCAGGTGCTCAAGCCAGTACTCACAACTACAATCAGGCGGAAGAACAGCCCGTCTTCAGCCAAAATACTACTACTGCTGCTACTACTATCGGGAGATATCCATCTAAATCCCGGGCCCCTTTTCCGCCTAGCAGCCAATCCGACGTTGCAAGATATCAGCCCAATGCAGTCAGAATCACCCAAAGTGTCTAAACCGCTCCAACCGGTTATTACATCCACAACCCCCCCGCAACTCACCCTGACTAGTCCAGTCATCGATGCTGGAAACGGCGCGCTGGGTTGTCGGGAACCAACAGGTGCTCTGGGAGAGCCTGCCGGGCTTGTTCCATCCCTCGGGCTCGGACGGGAGCTTGGAGCGGAGTCATGATGCAGCACTTGTTGACCGCTGGTACTGACATTGGGGTGAGTTCGGTGCCTCGTATTTATCCATACAGTACGCCTGATATCTGTCATCCTCATGGTGAACCCCCGATGACAGCTGACGAATGTCAACAAACACGGAGTCCCGTGAGGGCCAAAATACACTTAACTAATCGCGCAAAACTGAAACAGAGGCAGTTAAGACTCTTAACTGTGAATCATGCCAAAATCATCTGGAACTCTGAAACTAAACCCAAAGGAATCCTGGGAGGACATATAAATATCAGAAGCATACTACCAAAAATAGACCAGATACGAAATGTACTTATTGATTCTAATCTGGATTTTTTGTGTATATCTGAGAGTTGGTTAAATCCCAATGTTCCTACCGACCTTATTAACAGACCAGAATACACATGCTACAGGAGAGATAGGCTTAAGGGAAGGGGAGGGGGTGTTTTAATTTATATTAGGGAGCATTTTAAATGCCTAGAGCTTGAACTGAATTCAAACTTGGAGTGCATGGGATTGAATGTAATTCTCTCTCCTAACATGAAATGTAATATTGCTGTGCTTTACAATCCTCCATCACATGATGTACATTTCTATAATGAACTGAAGAAGCTTCTTTCTGTTGTTGACAACTCTTGTGAATGTATGTTGTTTGGGGATTTTAACATTAACTGGTTGGAAAAAAGTGGTAAATCAAAATTAAAGCCAATTATGGAGAAATTTAAATACAAACAGCGGGTTGATAGACCAACTCGAATCACAAGAAAGACTGAAACCCTTATTGATCTAATTTTTACAAATAGACCAGAGAGAGTAACAAAAATATACAATCTCATTACTGGCCTTTCGGACCACAACATGACACTGATGGTAAGAAAGCTAACTAGAAAACACCTAATCCACCACAATAAAACAGAAAATCTAATTTTAACAACAGCAATTCCCAAGTCAAAAATAGCTGACTTTGAACATGATTTGAAGGAAGTCAACTGGGAACAGGTAACTAAAGAATCAGATCTAAACCACAGTGCAAACATTTTTGCCTCTACCCTATGTGAATTATTAAATAAATACACAAAAACCTGGAAAAGTAGACCCAAGAAATACTCTCTTCCATGGATTAATAGTGATATCCTTCAGATCATAAAAAAGCGAGATCTTGCTCTTAAATGGTCTCTAATAACTAAAAACAACACTGACCACCTTATTTACACTGGCTTGAGGAACAAAGTGGTGTCTGAACTGTGCAAGGCCAAGACAAATCACTTCTCCAAACTCATTGAAGAGGCCAGTGGCAGTAGTTCTAAATTGTGGCAACACATAAATAAAACTAACTAACTCCAGTAAGCAAAAGCACCCCAAAATAAACTGTCTTAAAGTCTGTGATAATTTAATTCATAGTAACGAGTCTATTGCAAATGTTTTTAATAGCTTTTTTATTGAGAGTGTACAAGAGTTAGCGAGTCATTTCAAAACTACAGAGTCATCTCCTGAAGAACCTGACCATGATCGCACAGACTCCTTTTGTATAAAAGTGGTATCACATGACAAAGTTAAAAAGATGATTTTTAACATGAGTAACTCCATGTCAAAGGATATTCATAACCTTCATGCTGCATTAATCAAAAAACACCAGAGCTATTTGTTGGAGCCAATTACTTACTTAGTCAACCTGTCAATACAAACAAAAAAATTCCCAGATAGCTGGAAAACTGCAATAATTACCCCAGTTTTTAAATCAGGAGACAAGGACATAGCAAGTAATTACAGGCCTATTGCTATTCTCCCTGTAGTCTCAAAGATTCTGGAGAAGATTGTAGCTGAGCAATTGATGGAACATTTAGAGTCTAACCAATTGCTTCATCCACAGCAGTTTGGGTTTAGACAAAAATATTCCACTGAAACAGCAAACTGCTATTTGCTTGAAAATATTAAAGCTCCACTGAATAAAGGAAATGTTGTCGGGGCAGTGTTCTTGGACCTGAAAAAGGCCTTTGACACTGTCAATCACACTATTTTACTGAATAAATTAAAGCAATTCCAAATGTCATCAGAAGCTCTGCAGTGGTTTAAATCTTACCTGGGGGGGAGACAGCAATGTGTTAGGGTCAATGGGGTGAAGTCTCATCTGCATGCCAACAGTATGGGAGTACCACAAGGGTTTGTACTTGGTCCACTGTTGTTCTCAGTGTACATCAATGACCTACCAAACTGCTGTCCAGGCACCAACTGCCAGATGTATGCAGATGATACCGTTATCTATGTGTCCACTAACCAGCTAGCTTAGCAGGTGAGCACCTAACAGAGGCATTACGTAATGTTTCCAAATGGCTCGAGTTGTCTCATTTAACTATTAATGTTAAGAAAACTGTTGCCATGTGCTTCTCCATACGTAACAGATCTGGAAACGATGTATTTGAGGTACGGATTAAGAATGAAGCAATTGAAGTAGTAAAAGTAGTTAAGTATCTAGGCATCATCATGGATGAGAATTTAAAATTTGACAGTCAGTATAAGTACATTGTGAAGAAGGTCAAACCAAATCTAAATTGTTTTTGTTTTAATAGAAGGGATATTTCATGTCAAACTGCCAAATTATACATGCATGCAATGATTTTTTCACATCTGTCATATTGCATCACATTATGGTCTCAAACTTCTCCAACTACATTAAAACCTATTGTTTCTTTATATAAGCAGACAATAAAAGTCATGGACCAGAAACCTATGAGATGGCATCACTGCGGCATTTAAAAAAAAACACAACCTTTTAACCTTTGACAATTTTATAAATTTTAGTAATCTTAAACTGTTTTTTAAATGTGTAAATAATCATGTGTCACCACTGTTATCTGAATTAGCCATTAGGCGTCGGAGCTCTCGTAGGGCAGTCACACGAGCCTCCGTCAGCGGTGATTGTCTTGTCCCAAAGTACAAGACATCTTTTGGCCAGTCTGCTTTCTCTGCAAAGGGGGCAAAACTTTGGAACTCTCTGCCCACTGGCATAAAATTAGAGAGCAACAGTAATGCTTTTAACAGAGGACTCAAACAATGGCTAAAATCAAAACAACAGTGCTCACATGAATAGCTTCTGACTGGTTTATTGTTTGATCATACTGCCTTTGCTCTACGGTTCTATTTATTTATTCTCCCATTATTGTTTTCTCTGTTATATCGCTTTTCTCCCTATCTTAATTGTTTTCCTTTCTAAAGCCTCCTGTGGACCGGTGTTGAGAACTAGCATGCTTGCTAAAACACTTAAACAATGCATCTGGTATTCCAATGTATCTGTGATGTCCATGCCAAATAAAGTCTATTATTATTATTACTTTAACAAAATATTTTTAAATAATTCAAAGATATAGAAAGTAAGCAAGTTTATGGCACATAAGGAAAAAATGATTTTTACAAAATCAAGAAAAAGAAGCTGTCATGTGTTACCAGAGATTGTACTCTTTCAAAAACCAACCTCTTCTTCATCATTCCCTCCACAAATTAAAAAATAAATGCATATGCTCAATAATGATATTAGAATTAAGTCTTCTCATGGGAGATAGGAGCTCAGCTGTTGAGTAGATTATACAATTACATTATAAGGAGTTGGATTTTATTGCAATCCCAATTGTTAGATAGATGTAGTTGTTGGTGTTCATAGTCTTTGTAATTTCATATGTATGTTCTACGAAAATGTTAATGTTTGTAATAAATGTAAAAAAATGTCATCAATATAATTTTTTATTCGTGAAAGATTATTAATATTTGAAAAATGCTTGTATGTGTGTTTATTGCAAAAATATTAAAAGTGTAACATGTAGCTGTGAAAGAGCATATCAAATTGGTACTGTCACATTTAAAACACTGCAGAGAGCTGTGCTGTGTAAGGGAGCTTGACAGTGGATTTCTCCGAAAGCACACAGTAAAAGTACTTCATAGTACCCGTGCATGTAGTCTTAGAAGTACTAAGTCCAACCATATCAGAATCATGGTGTACTTATGTAAGAAATATATATATAATTATTGTTTTCTCCAAGAAAACTTGTTTTTTTTTAAATTGTGAACACCTTATTTTGAAAAACGGAAGTTACCGCAGACTCGCAGAATTATTCTCACACTAACTTCCCCGACCTCCGAAGCTATTCCCTGAACAGTATTCTGTTTCCTCCCGTTTCATACACGTGTATCTCATAGTCAGTTTTATGGTCAGACTTCGGCATTTAGCACTTGACGTCATCGCTCTCTCTGTCTGTTACTGCTGCTCGCTCTGGAGTCCGGAGCATTTACCATAAAGATCAGAATACGTGGGCACTTCAGATTTAGGGGCGGCTCACTTCACCATGTAAACTCGAGGAGCGACTGGCTTGACCGCAGTAATCAGCTGGCTATCCAGCGCGAGCCACATGCGTGAATGGATGAGAGGGGAGATGACTGCTAGAAGTCAGAGACGTCGTATTTAAGTTTATGTTCTGCTTGTTCAACAGTCGTTTGATGTATAGATATTTTTATCATTCAGAGAGGATTTGATTTGCAGTTTGAATCTTCTTTTTTTTCTTTTGGCGCTCGTGATTTTCCTTTGGCGCTGGTTAAAACCTCTTTGGGGGGCCCCAAAGAATTCTCTCTGCAGGAAAAACCCTGATACTGAAGCAGCCAAACTGCTGTTAGTCTCTGGAAACAGTCTCAGACGGTTTGCTGGTTTCTGAGTGTAAATTGATGATATTTAACTTTAAGTGTGTTTAAAAACTCTGATTGTTGCTGGATGTGTTTCAACTTTTATCTGTTAGTCGTTCTAAACTTGTTAACATTTGGTTTAATGTGTCTGTAGAATTTGAGTCTTTATGTGATAATAATATAAAACTATGTTTGCCAAAATAAATGTTTAATTCACTTAGATTAACTTCTATTCTTCTTTTGAAGAAATTATTGATGTTGTTAAAGATTTTGAGTAAGAACTCAACAGACTACAACAATATTGATATGACATTGGTGAAAAGTATAATTAACTCTGTGATAAAACCTTTCACATATATCTGCAATCAATCCCTGGAAAATGGTGTCTTTCCAAATAACATGAAAATTGCTAAGGTTATACCAATATATAATTCCTGAACACATTTTCTTAAACTACAGACCGGTCTCTTTACTGCCACAATTCTCCAAAATACTGGAAAAACTATACTATGTAAGACTACATGATTTTATTACTAAACACAATATACTGTATGATCAACAGTATGGATTTAGAAACAACAGGACCACCTCAATGGCACTCATAGAATTTGTAGAAGAGATCACAACAGCCGTCGAAAACAAAGATTATGCCGTAGGAGTTTTCCTGGATCTTCAAAAAGCATTTGACACAGTTGACCATAACTTATTACAAATAAAACTACAGAAATATGGAATCAGAGGAGTTGCACTCACTTGGCTCATCAGTTACTTAGACAACAGATATCAATATGTTCAAATCAATCATGCTCAATCACAACAGAAGAAGTTAAAGTGTGGAGTTCCCCAAGGTTCAGTGTCGGGGGCCATTATTATTTCTTCTGTACATCAATAACATATGTGAAGTCTCCTGTATTTTAAAAAACTATTTTATTTTCAGATGACACAAATTTATTATGCTGTGGGGACAGTCTGGAAAAACTTTTGGATACAGTGGGAAATGAATTAAAGAAACTGAAGAGTTGGTTTGACTCAAATAAACTAACATTGAACTTAAGTAAAACCAAATTTATCATTTTTGGGAACCGATCAACTGACTTGACCAAGAAACTTATGATTAATGATGTGGAAATTGAAAGAGTGGCTGAAATAAAATTTCTTGGAGTTATTGTAGACAATAATTATTTATTTATTTATTTATTTTTATTTTACAGGGACATATTAATAAACATTTCAGTAAATATGCCGAGTTAGCCAAAAGGCTCATTTTCATCTGTTGTCCCTGGCCAGATTTTATAAAAGGCTCCCTAAAAAAACAAAACAAATTCAAACATTGCTAAAAGCTACAAAAACAAGTATTAGTAAAAGCACGTATCCAATAACCTCATAAAAAGTAAATGTAACGTGCACACAACAAGACAACATGTAACACAATATACAATAAACACGTAGAAATTACAAATTAGAGAAGGCCACATAAAAAACATTGAGTGAGCTATACCTGAAGCTCACCTCAACAGACAACTAACACGCAGGCCACATTCATTTAAAAAACAGCACACATTCATCAACAACCAGACACAAGGGGGCAGCAGCGAGCGGAACAGGTTTAGTGCTGGCAGATGTGGTTATCAAATTGCCAGTGTTTCAGATGTGAACTAAATGAACGATATGTGTTGCTCTCTCTGATAACTGTTGGGATGTTGTTCCATTCACGTGAGGCTGGAACAGAAAAGGCCGACTGACTAAAAGCACACTTCCTTAGAGGAAAAATGCAGTCGCCTCTTGAGACACCCCTCCTGAAGTGATGTGTGTTTGTTCATATGCTTACAAACTCTCTGAGTGGGGGAGGGGCCAAACCATGTGAGATTTTATAAAGGAGCATTTTTGTGTTTAATCATGTTCTCCCAGCTCAGGAGGTTGTATTTTCTGAGGATTGAACAGTGGTGGAATTGCTTCGGTTTTTTGTCTAAAACTTTTATTGTCTGTTTATTCAAAGACTGTAGTGGTTTTAATGTGGTGTGACTTGCCTGAGACTAGCTTGTCATACAGTAGGTCATATATGAGAAAATCATTGAATGCATGTACATGTTGGCTGCTTCAGTAGACATGGAGTTTCTGATAAATCTGAAGTTGGCAAGGTTAAATTTAATTTGTTTACAGACTTTTTTTTACATGTGCTTTAAAGTTCAGGTTGGAGTCAAGTACAATGCCAAGGTATTTGAATTCTTTTACAATCTGTAGTTTTTCTCCTGACACAAGTATATCTGGATCGGATATCTGGTTTGAGTCATTTGTTTTAGTGAAGAACATACCAACAGTTTCAGACACGTTAAGTTGGAGACAGCACTGATTAAGCCATGCTGTAATTTTGACCATTGTGGTTGTTAGTTTTGAAGCAACTTCTGCTTTTGTTAAACCACGCACATACAAAACTGTATCGTCAGCATACATTTGAATGTTAACCTCAGGACACACAGATGGCAGGTCATTTACATACAAGCAGAATAAAAGTGGGCCCAGTATAGAAACCTGCGGAACGCCCGTGGACAAGGAGAGGGCGTCAGATTGATAATTAAGTATTCACACACTTTGAGAGCGGTTGGAGAGATATGATTCTACCCATTTAAGTGCATCAGCAGAAATTAAAGGTGGATAACTTAGATAGAAGAACCCTGTGATTTACAGTGTCAAATGCTTTTCTGAGATCCAGAAAGACAGCACCAACAATGCCACGGTGATCTAGCAGTGATTTGATTTTTTCAATGAAGAAGCAGTTAGCTGTCTCTGTTGAGTGGTTGGATCTGAATCCAAACTGCACTGGATGCAGGTGATAAGAGCTGTTGTTCAGGTGATGTATAATTTGCTCAGCCGCTGATTTCTCTGCAACTTTAGACATAATAGGAAGAATGCTGATGGGCCTATAATTGCAGGGTGAATGGGGATCACCAGATGTGTACATTGGTGAAATAACGGCAGATTTCCACACCCTTGGGAATTCACCCTGTGATATTGAGAGATTAATGATTTTGGTGATGGGTTTGGCTAATGCTGCACCAAGATCCTTAACCATTGTTGTGTCCATCCCAAAATCATCTTTTGCTTTTGATGGCTTGAGGGATCTAATAATTTCTGTGATCTTTGATTCACTAACATTTATAAAATGGAAAGCTGACTCTGTTTCGTTTGCCAAGCACAGATTAACCTGCTTAGCAGAGAAGCTCTGTGCAATAGTTGCTACAGAATCGACAAAGTATCGATTAAGAGCTCCAGCTACTTCAGCTGGGTCCTTCGTCAGGTTTCCATTCAGGCTAAGTTCAATTTGTTTTCCTGCTTTGGTTTGTTGACCCAGGAGCTTTTTTAACTGACTCCATATTAATTTAGAATTTCCCCTCGCCTCATTAATTATTGTCATAAAAAAATCAGCCCTAGCCTTCCTCAACCCTGCTATCACCTTATTTCTTAACATGGCAAAATGAATTTGTCGTGGAACAATCTGGTCTTAATGGCCATTTTCAGTGCCAGATCTCGCTCTTTCATCAGTTTTAAAATATCTGCATTTATCCAGGGAAGACTGTTCTTTTTATTCCTATACTTAAACTTACGAGAAAATTCTGTGTTGACACTATGCACTTTACTTGAGAATATTTGACTGCCCTCCTGCAAGTTTTTTCCGAAGAGCAAATCATTCCAATTGACGCTATTTATAGTGTTTTTAAAACATTCCTGCTTGTTCTTAGGAATTCTAAGAGATTCATTCTCTTTGGCAATTGAGGGGCTAAATCTCGTTTTTGTTAATTTTCTGATCACCAGAATAAGATTGTGGTCAGATATCCCAGTGATCATATTGAGAGATTTAGTAATTCTCTCAGGTCTGTTACTAAATACCAAGTCAATCTGAGTTTATTATCCTGGAAATCACACATACAATACATTAAGGCAAAAATATCGAAATCTATTGCAATTTAATTAAAGTGAAAGGGCTGTTAAATCAACAGTCACTTTACACGTTCTACTGCTCCCTAATACTCCCATATATTAGTTACTGTGTGGAAGTAACTACAAAACAAATACAGAACCAGTGTTCATTCTCCAGAAAAGAGCCATAAGAATTATAACTAACTCCAACTACAGAGAACCAACCAACCCACTCTTCATCAAACTGAAAACACTGAAACTTAAGGACTTGGTCGACTTTAAAACCACTCAAATCATGTACAAAGTTAAAAATGATCAGATAACGAACAGTATTCAAAAGTTTTTTCAGCAGAGGGACAGTAAACACAATCTCAGAGGAATATTTATGTTAAAAAAACCAGCAGTAAGGACCAACATGAAACTACACTGTATTACAACGAAGGGTGTTGATTTATGGAACAGCTGCAGTGATGAAATTAAAACATGTAAAACATTAGGACAGTTTAAACACATTTTCAAGAATAACATATTTAACAAATATAAAATTGAGCAGTCAATGGGAAAAATTGAATCAATATCAGTTGTAAGGTCTGTACCGTCTACCAATTGATGTGTGTAATACATTATATCTGTTGCTTTTGTTACTTCATTATCTGTATTATTCAACTTTGTTTTTGAAAGCTTAGTCTTGGATTCATTTATTAAGCTAAAAAGATAAAAAGGGTAGGACTGGATATGTTATTTAACTTCATCCTACACCCTTTTCGAACATGGACTGGTTAAGGAGAAATAATCGAGCCACTACAGAAAGTCTGCTTTGATTGCTGTTTGCTTTGTTTGTAATGTATATTTTATTTTATTTTAAAAACATGTTTGAAATTTAAAAAAAAAAAAAAAAAATAATAATAATAATAGTGTTTGACATTTTATTGATGTTGCTTATGTTCTTTTTAAAATCAGAATTCATGTTGTGAATGGTCTGAACCACTGGGCTTTATACTAGCAGAATTTATATAAAAATATTAATTGTATCCAACCTTTTCCAATTTGTTCATTACTTGTGAATAACATTCGGTTCCAAATGAAAAAGGTTCTGAGACCCACTTTTGGGTCCCGACCCATCTGTTTAGAAACACCACATTTTCCCAAAAGATGCAGAGGGCCCCAAAATGACTAAATCTGCCACTGGTTATACATGTGGGGCTGATGTTCCCTACACAAACCAAACTGTCCCTGGGATTTAGTGAGCATTATTGTTGCCATAGTAACAAAGGGATCAAACCCAAAAACAAAGCAGCATAGGGGCTAACAGTCTGAAAACCACAACTATTGCTGAAGATGATCCCAGCTCACTTTGTTTAGTTTGCTAAACCTAGTTAGCTTGGATTAATGCTTTTTACTTTGAACCCAGCAGAGGGAGACGATCACCAAGAAACCTGAACTAACAAAAGTCATCACTGTTTCAGTTCCAGGAAATAACAAGAAGGGGAGGTGTTCTGTGAGTCAGAGATTAGACTCCATTTTGAGTGGACAGAGCAGAAGGACAAAGACGTGTGAGACAGGGTGAGTTTAATTCAACATTATTATGACTTTACTGTTTAAACCTCTGGTTCATCAGTTAATGAAGCAGGTTCATGCTGAGTAATACTTTAAAACTGATCACATACAGAGCAGGATCAGCTCTGTGAATGTGGACTACTTCCTCTTTTCAAAATACATTTTGTGTACACACACACACACACACACACACACACACACACACACACACACACACTCACACACACACACACACACACACACACACACACACACACTCACACACACACACACACACACACACACACACACACACACACACACACACACACTCCAGTGTTTCCCCTAGGTTTAAAGCTCTGGGGGGGGTCCTGCGAGTTGTTCCTGCAACTCGCGCTGGATAGCCAGCTGATTACTGCGGTCAAGCAGTCAATCATCAACCTGTGTGTCTGTGAGACACAACCACACACACCCAGACCACCGCTGGTGTGTGTGTGTGTGTGTGTGTGTGTGTGTGTGTGTGTGTGTGTGTGTGTTTTAGCGCCCAGGAAGCTGAACTACATTAGTTTTGTATTTCAGCTGGATGTCAGCGTGGTACTGTAATCTCTGTTCACTTTAAATCTAAGCCTGCTGTACGGGTTGTGCCTGTTAGTATTTATTTTCACATAATCATTCACTTGAATCATTTTGTGGATATATCATTTTAAATCTGTCGACCATCTAAGGGTCATTGGTTTAGGTCTGTGTGGATGTAACAGTTTGTGTAAGACTCTCATAGCAGCAGATCTATTTTTGGAGAGGAGCCGAGTGTATGTTGTGAGCTTAAATGACTTCAATGTAGATATCTGACAGTTTCAAGTGAAGGTAATGTCACCTCTCTAGCCTTTTAGAAGTCTTCCCAAATGGTAAAAGAATTTGTAGGCTGTACCAGCTAACAGAATATAACAGGACCGTTAACATGAAAAGTTTGTCAGCCATTTGTGTTCTGTTGCTGTTGTCTGACCTCGGCCCAATAAATTCTAAGATAAGCCACTGTCTGTTTCACCATTTCATCATTGGACATTTACAGCAGAAACATCATGGCGTCATGATGTTCTTACATGCTTTTATATTTTGATATCTTTTTCTCTATATGGGTAATGTGCAATATATGTTGTGTTTTATACATGGGTCTGTACTTTTCTGTTGACATGTCGATGTGTTTTTCTATTGTTTTTATGGATTCTACTGTGAGGCCGCTGAATGTGTGCAGCACTTTGAGCCCAAGACAAATGTCTGAAGTTATAGTATTTACAGCTGCTCCTTTGAGCCCAAATCAACGCCACAGCGCTCTTCTTTTCATCATGTTGGACTTGAGACAGCGAGGCGTCAGTTTAAACACACCTGAAGCTGGTTGACCCGCTGTTAAAGAGATGCTAGTCTGTGCTCTGTTAATCATGTTACACCAAGCAAAGCCATTCCAGCATATAGAGCACCATTGTGACCCTCGCTCTGCCACTGTGGTCGGTAGGTTGAGCAAATTCACCCGCCACTGCAAAAAGACACCCGTATGTGACGAGTGCTGATTTCCAACCCTGTTTTATACACTTCTAGTTGTACAAATGTCCTAAAGGTCATGGTTGCTGTTAAATACTAACATGTTAGTTTAATGTTTAAAGTTTAAGACTCAATGTCTTGTTATTGGCATTATTCAGGGCAGATCAGACGGACAAATCATGTTAGGATCAAAACAAACTGCACTGAGGTGCTGCATCAGGTACTTAGACAGACAGGAAGGAAGAGAAAATCAAATGAAGGATCACATCAGGTAATGAGATGTGGACACTTGACCATCTCCGTCTTTCACATTTTTCCTGCTTGTGTCTCACCTGTTTGTTATTTTGTCCTCAGGTTGTTTTACCTGCATGAACGTCTTTTATTGTCCTCTGATCAATCTGTAGATCAGAAGATGAGTGATCGAGGAGACAAAGAGGAGGACAGAGCAGAGTCTCCTCTGTCCAGCTGTCTCTCTATGAAGAGTCACCTGTCTAAAGATGATCCTCTAAACTTCAGGAATGAACCAGGACCCTCCGATCCACAGTAAGAGAACTTTTTTTAATCACCAAACTGTCAAACTAAAAAAAGAGTCCCGAACACCATAATGTGTTGATTTTCTTGTTTTTAATCATCAACCTGCACACAGTGATCATACAGAGAAAGTCACTGAACTCATAACAACATACTAAGGATTATATATATGTATTATATGTTTATAGATAAGATAATATGATTTCAGTATTGACTCTTTGGTTGTGTATCTAGTCGTCTTCTCTGTGATTCTGCAGGAAGTAGTCTTTTAAACTGATCCTGAAGTTTAGTGAGATCTGCTGTGATCGTTTTCTTTCAATCATGTTTTCTGTTGTGTCCACTCTTTGTTTGTCTTTTTTAATGTTTTCTAACATGACTACACAATGAGATCTTTTTTTTTTTTACTGAAGTACCGTAAAATCCGTTGTAAGATGCACTTTTAATACCTGTTTTTATTTCATCTTAAAAGTTGGCTGGGTCTTACTAATATACCAGTATAAAATGTTGACACATGAGCCATCATTACCGCGGGTGCAGAAGTCACCATCACTGGGTGCGGCTGGACGCGATTAAAAAACCATCCCCATTCATTGGGTCTGATTTACTAAAGGTTTGTGTGTCTTAAAACGTGTGCAAACTTGATACCACCCGCAAGAAATGTGTTAACTGATCTACTAACGGAGCGCAGTGAGGACTGCGTCTTTCATATGAACAAAACAACACGCATTGTCCATTTAGTACGTTTGACTTAATGAATATTCAATATGGGGCGTTTCTGCCCGAGAAAGGAGAAAATGCAAACAAGTTAAGTTAGTACACGCATTGTGATTTACCAAGCCTGACAAAAACTGAGGTGATTGTGACGGTGTCTGAATTTAACACCTTTGAAAAGAAGGTGCTAACCCAGGAGACCAGTGTTACACACAACAGACTGCTGTTATTGAAGTTAGGAGGAGACATAGGCACAACAAAAGAAGGCATACAGATCACGTTATTCCCCACACATGTTAATAAGTTTGGAATGACAGCAGGAAACACCATGATTAAACTATATTGTTGCCTATTTAAACAAAACTGAACATTCACAGCCTCTGCTTTCTAAAGAATTTCAACACTGACGTTTATTTCTTCCTATTTCCCTCTTCTCACCAACATTTTATTTTAACCTTGGGATTTCCTTTTTCTCGGGTTGTGCGTCTCTCCCCCAGCTCGTGTCCTCTGGTGCGCTCCTCTCCATAGTGCGCTCGTCTCCTCCCTCTAAAGCCCGCTGCTGCTGCGCTTGACTGGGGGGACCTCACCACTGCTTGTACCCCCGTCTTAGATAACTCTTAGGAAGAGCGTTTATGTCCGATCAGACACAGCGCTGGCCAGCTGTCTGGTGCTCAACAATGTGCCGAGTGTCACGCCTGAGCGCCACAGAGGACACAGCTCACACCTCCTGCACAATGTATGACAATTCATCTTCAAAAGATGAAGAAAACAGAGGCCCTGTTTAATGCAGAGGTTTTCTTATGAGCCAAATTTTCTTTTTGTAATATTCAGTTTTATCTGCTATAACTCAAAAATACTGTACGTTCATTTGCCTCTTCCACTGATACCTATTTTGCGCTTGCCGTCGTTCTGCTTTCCGTCCAAACTCTCCATGACGTAAACCAGTAGAACACACAAAAACCCAACTTAAATAGTACCGCCTCCACAAGGTTTACACCTGCTGTCATTCACGCAAACTTTCTTAGTCGATCACCTGAAAAACACACACTCACCAAACGTGCAATTTTTTGGAGTGAACACACAGTTTAGTACTCTTTACTTGGGACTTTAGTAAATCAGGCCCTCAGTGCCCAAGAGCTGATTGCACGCTGTTCTGGGAAAGACAGCGACACAGACCAGTCTGGCTGCGCTACTTTTTCAAAACTTTTCCCTCAAGAGGTCATAATAATGAATTTACAGAAAACTGTAGGATATTGTTCCATAAATAAACCTTGTTGAACGCTCTTTTGATTGAAAGAGTCCTTTATTAAAGTTAAAGAGAAACAAGTGGAGTCGGGCAGAGAGCTCGCAAGCTAGGAGTCTCTGCTTCACAACTTTCCCTGCAGGCTGAGAGCTCGACTACCGTACTGTAGCTGGTAGGAGAGCAGACTCCACAAAGAGAAAACAGACTAAAAGGGTGACAGAGCTGAACAGTAACTGCAGGTTTTGGACTTCGCTGAACACAATAAAAACTGTCACGCAGGAAGACAGTGTAAACTTTATTTTCTCTCTGAGAGACCTTCAAAAACACAGCGCGTCTTATACCAGTGCAACTTATATTTCAGATTTTACGGTACTTCTTTTTTTAACTCATGACACAGCTCCTGCACATGCTCAGTGTGCAGGTCGTGACACAGCTCCTGCACATGCTCAGTGTGCAGGTCGTGACACAGCTCCTGCACATGCTCAGTGTGCAGGTCGTGACACAGCTCCTGCACATGCTCAGTGTGCAGGTCGTGACACAGCTCCTGCACATGCTCAGTGTGCAGGTCGTGACACAGCTCCTGCACATGCTCAGTGTGCAGGTCGTGACACAGCTCCTGCACATGCTCAGTGTGCAGCTCTCTATAAAGCTGATTAATAACTTTTCAAAGGTCTCAGGTCTCAACCTAAATATTAAACACTTTGAACTTATGGCTGTTAAAGATTGTAATGTTCCCCATATTTGTAATAATCCAGTGAATCACCAGGTCACATACCTGGGAGTAGTTATCACCAAGGAGCAAAATATAAGGTGCACCTTAAATTTGAATCCCATCGTTGATAAAACTCTTGTTTACAAAGAGATTTATCTCTGAGACGAAGGACCTTTCTCTCAAAAGCTGAGGGCATTTCCAGACTCACTAATCCGGCTCTATCTTTGGATGTTGACTAAAATGTAACCAAAAGATTTGATTATACGTTGTTTAACTTTCTGTGGAAAAACAAAATACATTATGTTAAAAAGAACGTGACAATAAACACGAGTCAATGTGGGGGCTTGAACTTTTTAGACTTCACAGCTCTTAACATTCAAAGTGAACAGGCTGAGACATTTTAAATAACCCAACTTCTCTATGGAATATGATTCCTAATTATGTGGATTTCCTTGTTGTTGGTATGTTTGATGAAGAAATTAGCCGTTGAGTCTGACTTGCTTTCAAAGAGTATAATTTTATTTAGAGTCACTGGTCACGTCTGACCAGGAGGATCAAGAAGCTAAATAATGATCTCCCCGAACATACAGAGACAATCGCCTATATGCATCTAAACGTCTGCTTTTCATCATGGGTCAAAAAAAACATCATGTAACACATCCATATTTGGCAATACTACAATCCTACACAACACCTCAATGTAAACATTCAACTTGAGGGGACTCCTAAATCTCCTTCAGATACAAATCTCTCCAGATGTACACGTTATAAACTTAAAGGAGCAGTATATTATCTCTGTCCTAGTTACGTCAGAAACTTCACTAATTATGTTTTTTCTAAAGTTGGTGGCCTGGAATTTTATTACTGTGCAACTATAATATCAGTAAAATCCTGATCAAACTATCCAACTTCCATAAACAGATACTCTTGACTTGGTCTCTCATCTTGAAACATAACTTCTCTCCACACAGATATTACATCTGGAACAATAAGGACATTCTCTACAAAAATGAATCCCTGTTTTTTGAAAACTGGTTGAAAATAACATCACACTTGTAGATCAGTTATTGGACTCAGATGGTAGACTCTATGGTTACACAGACAGACTTCTGCACATGCTCACTGCGGAGGACATGGCACACCTTTTTAAAACGTTTTGTGTCTTTATTTGATTCAGTCCACCACTGGTTTCTAAATGTCAGTGTCAGTTTTCACGGCTTTATGATTTCCCTTATCTCCACAGAATAACAAAGGGGTCTGTTTCTGTGGAGGAGCAGCTGTCCAGCTGTGCTTTGTATCAGTGTGTCCCAAGAGATCCAGTTTCTACCAGATGTGGACACTGGTTCTGTAGACAGTGTCTCACCTCATACTGGGACCAGTCTACTTCATCAGGAGAGTCCTCCTGTCCCCAGTCTGGAAAGCGATCTAAAATAAGAGGAGGACTGCAGAGATCCAGTAAGTCCAGCACTGTAATAAGTAAGACTGAAGTCATTGTGTCTAAAAACAAGACAGAGCAGTTAGTATTTTCATTGATATATAGTTAAATGAAACATTTACATTTTATCTGATTCTTGCTGTCAGTTTATATTCAGTATATTTTATTTCTCTTGTAGCAGCACACATTTATTACAGGGATGTTTTTGTGTCATGCAGTTTGCTTAATGTGTAATAATGACAATTGTTTATTTGATCATTTTATAAATCCAGTCTCAGGATATGTTTCTTCTCTTTCAGCAGATAGAGGTCTGCAGGAGGTTACAGATGAACTTAAGATCAGTCTGAGGAAAAGATGTGAACATGTGACTGAAGGAAGTGATGAAACAGGAAGTAGAACCCTCCTCAACAGGATCTACACTGAGCTCTACATCACAGAGGGACAGAGTGAAGAGGTGAACACCCAACATGAGGTGAGACAGCTTGAGACAGACTCTAAAAAGAAGACCCTCCATGAGACTCCAATCAAGTGTCAGGACATCTTTAAAGCCTTACCCGACCAACAGAACCAAAAGACAGAAGCTCAACCCGACCAACAGAACCAAAAGACAGAAGCTCAACCCGACCAACAGAAACCCATCAGAGTGGTTCTGACAAACGGCGTCGCTGGTGTTGGAAAAACCTTCTCAGTGCAGAAGTTCACTCTGGACTGGGCAGACGGCTCAGAGAACCAAGATGTCAGTCTGGTGATCCTGCTTTCATTCAGGGAGCTGAACTTGATCAGAGATAAGGAGTACAGTCTTCTTGAGCTGCTCCGTGTTTTCCATCCAACATTACAGAAGGTCACAGCAGAGACGCTCGCTGTCTGTAAACTGTTGTTCATCTTTGACGGCCTGGATGAAAGCAGACCGTCGTTGGACTTCAAAAACAGAGAGGTTGTGTCTGATGTCACAAAGAAATCACCATTAAACACACTGTTGACAAACCTCATCAAGGGGAATCTGCTCCCCTCAGCTCTCATCTGGATAACTTCTCGACCTGCAGCAGCCAATCAGATTCCTCCTGCATGTGTTGACAGGCTAACAGAAGTACGAGGCTTCACTGACGCCCAGAAAGAGGAGTACTTCAGGAGGAGGTTCAGTGATGATGAAGATCTGTCCAGCAGAATCATCTCACACATCAAGACATCCAGGAGCCTCCACATCATGTGTCTGATCCCGGTCTTCTGCTGGATCACTGCCACAGTTCTGGAGCACATGATGAGCACAGAGCAGAGAGGAGAGCTGCCCAAGACCCTGACTGACATGTACTCACACTTCCTGCTGGTTCAGACAAAGAGGAAGAAGAACAAGTATGATGAGGGACGTGCGACAAGTCCACATGAGCTGATGGAGGCTGACAGGGAAGTTCTTCTGAAGCTGGGGAGGCTGGCGTTTGAACATCTGGAGAAAGGAAACATCATGTTCTATAAAGAAGACCTGGAGCGTTGTGGTCTGGATGTCACAGAGGCCTCGGTGTACTCAGGAGTTTGTACAGAGATCTTCAAAACAGAGTGTGTGATCTTCCAGAAAACAGTCTACTGCTTTGTTCATCTGAGCGTTCAGGAGTTCCTGGCTGCAGTCTACAGGTTCCACTGTTTGACAAACAGGAAGAGAGGTGTAGTGAAGGCTTTCCTGAAAAACATCATTTTTCAAACTCCTGAAAGTGATGACTCATCCCTGGATGTCTTCCTGAGGAGTGCCATGGAGAAATCCCTGAAAAGTAAAAATGGTCACCTGGACCTGTTTGTTCGCTTCCTTCATGGCCTCTCTCTGGAGTCCAACCAGAGACTCTTAGGAGTCCTGCTGGGTCGGAGAGACAACAGTCCAGAAATGATCCAGAGAGTCATCAAAAACCTGAAGAAGATGAACAGTAAAGATATCTCTCCTGACAGAAGCATCAACATCTTCCACTGTCTGACAGAGATGAACGACCTCTCAGTCCATCAGGAGATCCAAGAGTTCCTGAAGTCAGAGAACAGATCAGTGGAGAAACTCTCTGTGATCCACTGCTCTGCTCTGGCCTACATGCTGCAGATGTCAGAGGAGGTTCTGGATGAGCTGCACCTGAGGAAGTACAAGACATCAGACCAGGGACGACTGAGACTGATTCCAGCTGTGAGGAACTGCAGGAAGGCAAAGTAAGTCCAGATGTGATTAAATATGAGTAAAGATAAGTTTAGTTCTTCAAATATATACTATACAATATCTAGGTTTTTGAAAACAGTGTTTATCTGAAATATTAACAAACTCTTCAGTCACTTGTATTTTGTTACAAGTTTTCTTATCATCCTATTAGTGTCAGTAATAACAACAGTGATTATTGTTACAATAAATATTATTATCATTACAACTAGGGCTGTCGCGGTAACCACAAAAATGAATAACCACGGTAACAACAAGATAAGATTCATAACAAGTGTCATCTGAAGACGCTTTACAGGTCAAAGACTTTACTCTTGTTTAATATCATAAAAGAGCAGGTAAAAAGACCTTACTTATTTCAATATTACAAAGACCTAAAGATCCATCATGAGCACTTTAGCAAAGCAGCAACATTTACAGCTCATGTAAATTACCGGCTCATGATGAAACAGCCCTCGTGCCAAGACTGGACCTGGCTTGAAAAAAGGAAAGGGGGAGATGGGATCAGATGCAGGAAGAGGGATAGGGAACGGGGGGGGGGGACCTCATAGACCTCAGGAGTTCCCAGGAAATGATGCGAGAGATGTGAGAAATGAGAGAGAGAGAGAGAGGGAGAGAGAGAGAGAGAGAGAGAGAGAGAGAGAGAGAGAGAGAGAGAGAGAGAGAGAGGTATCAGTTCTCCTGGTAGTCTAAGTCTATAGCAGCAGAACTAGGATCTGGTCTACACCAGCGTCAGCCCTAACTATAAGATTTATCAAAAAGGATAAACACACACACACACACACACACACACACACACACACACACACACACACACACACACACACAGCTGAAACAGTTATAATCATGACAGTTGGTTTTAAAACCTGTACAGTGTGATATTACCTCACACCACGCTATTGAGCCACCTTGGATCACCGCGGCAGCCCTAATTACAACCCCATTAACCAAAGACTGGGATAATGTTGAATGCTGATTTAAAGGTTAACTCCTGCACACGGTCTATTAAGTAAATCAAGAATATTTCTCTTTGTCTTGATTTAAACCGCTCGGACATTTTTGTTTTCCTCCTTCATGGACTCGAGCCAACGTCACGAGATTAAAGTCTGACGAGTTGTGTTAGCGTGCGTGGAAAGGGACATTTGATTAGTTTTTCTGTCCTCACTTTATGCTGATGTAAAGGGTTAAAAAAAACCTGTATATAATTCATTAAAATGTGTATCGTCTAAAGCTAAAAACAAAGGTTATCAAAAAGTTAAAAATGGATGACAAGATTTGAAAACTGTGTTAAAAGTCATTGGGACAGTCAGAACAAATGTATTGAGTTAAAAATAGACCCCAACATATCTTTTTATGTTTATGTGTCTAAAATATCTGTTTAGAGCCGAATTCCAGTGCACTGAACTTGTTACTATTGCAATCCTCAATCATGTCACTAGAGGGCGCATAGCGCTTGTGAGGAGCATAATACCCCAAAGAGAGGCAAGTTGAACACAGCTAAACTGTGTTGCTTCTTTGTATTTACATCCAGAAACTTCTTCTCTGGCACCACTAGGCCAGGTCGGGGGAGCAACACTGACAGTAGAAGAACTTAAAGTAACACCATTAACCAGATAACTGTTTAGTAAAAGTGACATGATTACTGAAGTTACCAACAGTAATACCTTACATCACGTTACAGACAGAAGGTGGCCGGGTGGAGAAAAAAGTAAACCGGACAAAATAATACATTTTCTTTTTGTTTTACACACATTTGTTCCAGTACATTTAATTGTGTTAGTAAGGTATTATGTTCCGTAGAAAATTAAAAGAATTATGCTCACCTTTATTTTTTTTAAAGGAAGTCGTGTCAGCAGACTGGGGACTCAATTTATGTTGTTTGTTGTCACAACCCCCCCCCCCCGTCTCTTAAGTGCCCCTTTATTACAAATTTACAAACTCAAAATAAGAATTCATCTGAGAACAATTCATTTGCTATAAGCTTAAAAAACAAGATTTCTTTCTCTAGTTAGCTTTGACAAAGTTGAGCATGTAACGGGGGGTTAGGGGTTAATAAAAGTAACGTAACAGAGTGATTTGTGTAATGTATCATTAGAGCGCTAGAAGCGCTGTTGTGAAGTGCGACTTTGCACTGTGATCCTCCTCAGCCACCGTACCTGATAGAGTGCATTGTTGTTACGTGCAGTGTGTGAGTTCAGAATAAAGCTACACAGTGACAAGTTAACACAGCCTGATTCTTAAGCCACAGTTCTTTACAATTTGTGACAACAAACAACATAAATTGAGTCCCCGGTCTGCTGTTTGCTCTGCTCTGACTCTATGAGCAGATTGCAGCTAAATGAGTTAGCCTACATGGCTACAATGAAAACTCGTTCCAGCCTCAAAATAGTAAAGTTAAAGATCTAAAATAAACTTTTTTCTCTGTTAAAAAGCGAGACAAAGAGCATGTCAGTATTTTCTTTAAATGTTGAAACATTTCCTGTCATTAATAGCCTATTACTTGAATACTATAAGCCTTGATTTGATATTATGTATGATGTAATGATGTATACTCAGGGTCTGAAATGAACAACCGCCAAACGCCTAGATTTTCTTTTTGGCGAGTACATTTCAGAGGGCTATCTGCCACAGGGCGGGTAAATGTTTTACCCATCATTCATGTATAACTATGCTATACTTTATTTACACTCACACTCACACTCACACACACACACACACACACACGTTTACAAGTGATGGAAATGTTTGTTTACAAAAGTGAGTTCAGATCAGCTGAACCTCTGATGTGACTGAACACAATTTGTCAAAATATTAAGACATTCCTTTAAATAACATATTATGTACCATTAATGTCATGACAGGTTTTTTTACTGTGGACTGTCAGAGACTCACTGTGAAGTCGTGGCCTCAGCTCTGAAGTGCAACCCCTCCCATCTGAGAGAGCTGGACCTGAGCGGAAACAAGCTGCAGGATTCAGGAGTGAAGCTGCTGTGTTCTGGACTGCAGAGTCCAAACTGTAGACTGGAGACTCTGAGGTAAGACAACAGGTTTCATTTCTCTGTTCAGATTCATATGATGTGAAACTAAACTGTAGACTTCAGGCTGATAATCAAATGATCCACACTGAGCATCTTAATGCTGAAGTCCATTTTCTTCTTCTGTGGTTTTATCCACAGAGTGGTAGCAATTTAAAGCCTTACATTTTAAACCTAAATATATCAAAAAAATAACTTGTTGTATATTTCACTCTTTACCACCTGAACAGCTGATTTTTAGATAAATTATGAATAATTAAACAAAGAAAAACAATCATTCCAATTTCAACCATCAGACGTAAAAATAAAGTCAAACACTTGTTTTGTCTGAGATGTTTGTGACACTGTGAGATTCTGAAACTGTCAAAGGAAAGTTTAAATTGAAGACTCTTTGATTGAATGTCTTCTCTATAACTAGAATAAATATTACTTAGTTGACTTTTCGTTGCAGACGATCGTCTTTTTTGGGGGGGTTAGGGTTAGGGCTAACTCTTATCTTAGGGCAGGGATGTCAAACATACGGCCCGACAGCAGGTTTCATCTGGCCCGTGAGACGTTTTGGGAAGAAGGAGGAAATGTATTGAAAAATATATTTTTATTTTTTATAAATACATTTTTTGTAATACTTATTTTCCCTGAATTGTATTAAAACCTATAATGAGCAACGTAAAGGTTAATATCATGATACGAAAATTAATCAAACGGGGCACTTGGAACTATTTTCGCAGCAGGGAGTATCATGAAAAAGACGAGTGGCCGAGCTCCTGCATTACGCTGGTAATACATCACATCAGAAAACAGGCTGAACACCTGAGAGAGGTGACACAGAATGCAGGTTTTCAAGAGAGATCGAAGGAGCGATATTTCTTTAGTTTTATTTGCTCACAAGTTGCCAGAATTTTATCAAAGCTACGTGACTTAACGACAGGAGGCGCTGCACTGCAGTGCATCATGACGGTCTTCAGTTCCTCACACTTCTTACCAGTTTCTCCTGTCTTGACTGATGGAAAACAAAAGTTTTACTAATGATAACAAAGCTTCCTATGGAGTGAGCCACAAAGAGCAGCTCGTGCAAATAAAAAACAATCCTCTCTGTCCTGCGTAACGGCCCAGACCGTCTCCTCACATCCAGTGTAGTTTGTGGACACCGGCGTTGAGCCTGATGATAGACTTATTTTACCTCTGGTTATTGTAAAAACAGTAAATTAAAATGAATATTACCTGATTTTATTTACAGATGGTTCATTTTTAGGTCACCCAGAGGTGAACTTGTTGATCACCTAAAAGTTTCAGTGTGACATCACTTCTAAATGCAGTAGCCTGCTGTTGTGCCTTTATCACCAGCTTTAATCAGACTGTAAAAATATAACTATTACTGAACATTTCATTCTTATCTGAAAACAATATCACACACAGGCTGTCCGATCATACAGAGGTCTGCTGGTTTAACTGTGGAGCAGCGCTAAAATGCTTCCTTGAAATTGTGCACGGAGATGGCACAGATTCACGGTGCATAAAAAGTCAGTGACAGAGTTAGATCACGATATTGCGGACACGTAGAAGAACAGACTGCCAGACTCATATCAAAAGTGGTTTAACTGAGTTTACTTAGTTAAAGAAGTTGAACTCCACACGGAGCTGATCAGACTGCAGTGATCAACGCTGAAGGAGAAATTCAAGTCTGTTGGTTTGGAAACATTTGATGCCTGACAGTGAAATACCTGAAGATGACTGTTTACATCAAAGACACTCTGTGTGTTTGTGACAACATATTCATGTGAGCAGGTTTAATCTGTGATGAACCTTAACGAGTGACAACTGTGCTGTGGCCTGACACACACACATCTAAAGTCTCTCTCTCTCTCTCACACTCTCTCTCTCCTTTTTTTGTCTTTTTTTTTAATCATACATTAGCCTATATATCCATGTGTTGAGTTATAGTGATGTCTGCAAAATTAGTCCGGCCCACTTGAGGTCTCATTTGAACAAATCCGGTCCCTGACCCAATAGGACTTTGACACCCCTGTCTTATGGTTTATTTTAATATTAGGTTTGTATTTATATCAAATGTGTTTTTCCCTCTAAATTAATTTTGCTTTTGCAACAAACTACTTTAATCTGTTCAATTTATCCACAGACGCGCACAAACACCAGGAGTACGCCTCACGTTTTGAAAAGTTCCTCTTGATATTCTGTTATTTATAGGAGTTCAGAATCAGCAGCAAGCAGCTGTATATTAACATTTTTAAAATGAAGCCATGAGAAGCTTCAGTTTTGATTGGTGTAAGATGCATTTACAAGAAAAGTGTGAGGACAGAGGACCTTCTCTCTCTTTCTCTGAAGCTGCACGGAGCCATGAGCGCTCTCTCTCTCTCTTTCTCTCTCTCTCCTCCTCCTCCTCTCTCTCTCTCTCTCCTCCTCCTCCTCCTCTCTCTCTCTCTCTGGCAGCAATGTTTTGAATGAATGAAAAAATAAGTAAGTAGGAAAAATACTCGGGCGTCCATAAATGTACCTGGGCGGCGCGCCCAAGTATCGTCTATGTGGGAAACACTGGAGGATTTTGGATTAGAAATTATTACTCGGAGCTACTGTTGTTAACACGACCCGATTCGTACTATCCACGAGGGGGCAGTATTGTTTTAATTTGAGAAGACCAAAAAGTCTCTGTCAGTTTTACAACTCCTTGAGGTCTCCCAGATCTCAGCATGAGGTATCTGTGGGTGTGTTGATTGCCACTTCAGAGACGACATTTGCAGTCTAATGTAAACTCAGAGCCATGAGAAGTGTCCTGGTCTTTGGTCAAATGTTTACCTAAAGGATGTTGTAAAGCTTTTAAGCTGTAGTTCACAGTTGTTTGATCCAGCGGGTCACTGAGAGGGGGGGGGAGTTATTTACAGAAAGAGAGAGGAGAGCAGATAAGGGGGTGTGGTCTGAAATAATCATATTATGTATATTGCTGTCAATCACATTCTCCACCATAGATTGTGATAAAATAGATAATCAATCCGAGAGTATGAGTTATGAGCATTAGAATAAAATGTGTATTCACGGGCTGTAGGATTTACAACACGCCATATGTCAGTCATTGCCAAAATGTCCTTTAGCCTAATTCATGAAGTGCTGCTGATAACGCACCATCAGATGGAAGTGGGCGGCCAGGCCTATCCACAACCGGATCAATGACTCGGTTATTGAGATGGAATCACATTCAACTTGGAAAGAAATTCAGCTTCACCTTTATTAGGAGCGTAGGCATTCTCTAGAGTGCACTTCACATTGAGTAAGAAACCTGATATGATGATATACTGTATCTGCCATCTTTATCAGCTATTTCTTGAGATAACCTAAAAGTGTACGCTTTGCTGTTTAAATACTGACAGCTCTAGAGGCTCCATTACCTGCTGATGAAAAGACTTAGCCGACCCATCTCTGTCTTAATTTAACAGATATATATTTTATTATGAAGTACACACACACACACACACAGAGACGGAGACACACACACACACACACACACAGAGACACACACTCACACACACACACAGAGACACACACACACACATTCACTTCCACACACTCACATTCACTTCTACACACACACACACACACACACACACACACACACACACACACACACACACACACACACACACGCACACACTCCCAGGTGTGTAAAGCTCAGTAGAGTATTGGTTGTGTAATCTTGACTGAGGTCAGTAACATGTTGGTGTCTTTATTGACATGAACAGCTGTATGAATGTTTGGATGATGTCTGTAGAAAGCTGACATTTGAATGATCCACAATAACAGAATGACAAAGTCTCTCTACTTATTTTAGGGACACACTCACTTATTGGACCTAGTTATGTTGTTATGTTATCATCTGATTGATCATTCTCTTTATTCACATCTTTTATTCTTTATTCAGTTTGAGGAGCTGCAGTTTGTCAGAGATCAGCTGTTCTTCTCTGGCCTCAGCTCTGAAGTCCAACCCCTCCCATCTGAGAGAGCTGTACCTGAATGACAACAAGCTGCAGAATTCAGGAGTGAAGCTGCTGTGTGAGGGACTGCAGAGTCCAAACTGTAGACTGGAGACTCTGAGGTCAGTTCTCTTCTTCTCTGTTTGTGTTTTACATCTCATGTGTTTGATTATCAGCTGAAACATTTTCATGTTCACATGTTTCTGACGTCCATGAAGTTTTAGATTGAATGCTGTTCATGTTTATTTTCTTGTTTGAATCTGCATCATAAAAAAATCTGATTTTTACTGAAATAGTTTAAATGGAGTTCTTTAAGTTTATAAAGTTTCTGATTTTTATTAAATGTTCAAAACTGAAGACACACACACACACACACACACACACACACACACACACACACACACACACACACATGATCCACAATAACAGAATGACAAAGTCTCTCTACTTATTTTAGGGACACACTCACTTATTGGACCTAGTTATGTTGTTATGTTATCATCTGATTGATCATTCTCTTTATTCACATCTTTTATTCTTTATTCAGATTGAGTTACTGCAGTTTGTCAGAGATCAGCTGTTCTTCTCTGGCCTCAGCTCTGAAGTCCAACCCCTCCCATCTGAGAGAGCTGGACCTGAGAGACAACAAGCTGCAGGATTCAGGAGTGAAGCTGCTGTGTGACCTTCAGGAGAATCCAGACTACAGACTGGAGACTCTGAGGTGAGTACAGGGTTGGGTTTAGTCCATCCTGGTCTCTACAGGGTTTCACTAAACACAGTTCAGGATTCGTACAGTCATTAAAAACCTTGAAATGTTTGGAATTTGAAAATACAATATTTCCAGTCAAAAAGCAGATGCATGGAGTGCTGCATGGGTGTTGTAAATTATTTTGGTAATTAGTTCCTCTGGTGCTCTTCCGTGCGGGGATCCAACTTAGAAGTTTTTGAAGAAGTCTGAGGCACTCAGAGGGTTCAGCATAAAAAGCCTTTAATTCATCAGGGCTACAGATTCATAAAAACATGTTTCAGCCATACAGGCCTTCATCAGGGCAGGTACAAAATGGCAGCCAAGCTACTTCCTTTAACAGTTTCCAGCCAGTCACATGATCAGTAGTAGTCACATGGTTTAGTAAAAAGGTTACACATTTAAACAAAGAACGTTAATCATCAAAATGTAAACATCATACCAAGGCAGATGAGAAGTTAGAAGTGACTAAATATACAAACAAATTACTACAAAAGTGCTGAAAAATACACCTAGAACAGTGGTTCTCAATCTATGGTACCACCGGTGGTACGCGGGCTCTCTGTGGTGGTATGCAAAGAAATCTCCACAATATAAAAAACAAACCCGTTCAGCATAAAATGACAATTTATTTTTGTCGTACTCTTATCTTATCTGTCTTGTATCTATTGGGTTGTATTTATATCAAATGTGTTTTCCCCTCTAAATTAATCTAGTTTTTGCAACAAACAACTTTAATCTGCTCAATTTATGTTCGCGCACAGACATAAACAACAACAGGAGTACGCCCCGCGTTTTGAAAAGTTCCACTCGATATTCTGTTATAGTTCAGTCCTGAATCAACAGCAAGCAGCTGTAGGTCTACATTAACAGATATTCTGTTATAATTCAGTCCTGAATCAACAGCAAGCAGCTGTAGGTCTACATTAACAGATATTCTGTTCTTTATTGGAGTTCAGCACACAATCGGCAGCAAGCAGCTGTACATTAACATTTTTAAAACGGAGCCAGGAGAAGCTTCAGTTTTGATGCATGTACGGACAGCGGACCTTATCGCTCCCCCTCCCTCTATCTCTCTCTCTGGAGCTCTGAAGCTGATGTGATTCTGCTCTCTTTTGATGTCTTAACACTCCGTAGGAGTCGAGAGGGATTTTTTTTAAAAAGGCAGTTTTGCTATGTTGAACGCAGAGACTTAGGCTATAATAAAGCGGCGCTGTTTGCACGGAGCCTGCAGATCGGCGCCTGCACTCTCACGAGCTCTCTCTCTCTCTCCCCCGCTCTCTCTCTCTCTCTCCCCCGCTCTCTCTCTCTCTCCCCCGCTCTCTCTCTCTCTCCCCCGCTCTCTCTCGCTCTCTCAGGCACGCAGCAATTTTATGAATTAATGAAAAATTAATTGAGAACAGGTTGGAAATATACTTGGGCCCAGGTATCGTGTTAGTGTGGGAAACACTGGAGACTAAATATTTCCAAACAGGTTGTTAGTATAAAGTTGTCATTTTTATTGTTCTGCACTTTTGTGTGTGCCAGTTCTAGCACTAGCCCTTATTAGGCCTACAGTGTGGCTGCCAGCAGTCAATAATAAATAATATTCTTTTTATGAATTAATTTGCCTCTTGCATGAAATGTGTGTAGAAATAGGCCTACAGTGTTTTTTAACGTCTACCATAATGGTGGTTCTTGGAGAGCCAAATATTTTCGGAGGTGGTACGCAGTCTAAAAAGTTTGAGAACCACTGACCTAGAAGAAAGGAGAAAAGTCCAGGGGGCTCATCTATCAACAGTGTGTGAGCACGGATCTGTGCGTAATGAGGAAGAACATTCCCACACAAAGAGTGGAATTTATCAACTTGTTCTTTTACTTAGAAATGTGTGTAAATATAATAGAATAGAATAGAATTACTTTATTGATCCCAAACTGGGAAATTGTGGCATTATATATGAGTAAAAAACACAATGTTAGCAAATCTAAACACAATATAATATTAAATACAAAGTAAATAAGTACTAAAAATATCAAAACTAAGACTGTGAATATATACAACCAGGATTTAACTAAGCATTACTAGTCTTAAATAGGAAGATTAGATATGGAAGATTGAATGTAAATGTGCAAAAACAGAGTTGTAAATGGACAGTATTGACACAAGTTAAAGTGCATGAGTGCTCACCCGGAGGCTGCATTTATAGTTGCAGGTGATTTTAAACTTAAAGACAGTGCTCCCTAAATTTCACCAGCATGTTTCCTGCAATACAAGAGGAAACAAAACTTTGGACCATGTTTACACAAACATCGCAGGGGCCTACACCACGACCCCCCTCCCCCACCTGGGACAGTCAGACCACCTTTCTTTGTTCCTCATCCCCAAGTACTCCCCATTCATCCAACGTGTGAAGCCATCAGTGACAACGATTAAAGTGTGGCCAGCGGGGACAGACTCTGTACTTCAGGACAAGTTCCATCACACAGACTGGAGTATGTTTGCTTCTCAGGCTACCTTGGGCTCTCACACAGACATTGACACCTACACTTCTTCTGTGCTGGATTATATCAATACCACCATCGACAGTGTTACAACATGGAAGCAGATCACCACGTACCCAAATCAGAAGCCATGGATGAACAAGGAGGTGCGTCTCCTGCTGAAGGCCCGCAACACCGCCTTCAGATCAGATGATGCAATGGCCTACAGCGTATCCAGGGCAAACCTGAGGAGGGGCATCATCAAGGCCAAGCACTGCTACAAGCTGAAGGTAGAGGAACACTTCTCCAACTCCGACCCCAGACGCATGTGGCAGGGCATCCAGGCCATCAGTGACTATAAACCCAGAAACTCCACCCCGATAACCACAGATGTCTCCTTCCTGAACGAGCTAAATCACTTTTATGCTCGTTTCGATAGAGACAACAGAGAGACACAGACCACGACCAGACCTCCTGCAGACAACTAGCCCCTCTCACTCACCTCCACAGACGTCCACGCTGCACTGAGCCGGATCAACGCTCGAAAGGCTGCTGGTCCAGACGGCACCCACGGGCGCGTGCTTAGGGCATGTGCGGAGCAGCTCACTGGGGTTTTTACGGACATCTTCAACCTGTCCCTCGCCCAAGCAGCTGTGCCAGCATGCTTCAAAGCCACCTCCATTGTCCCAGTGCCGAAACACTCCAGCCCGACAGGCCTGAACGACTACCGCCCTGTGGCACTCACACCCATCATAATGAAGTGCTTTGAGCGACTGGTCCTAGCACACCTGAAAAACTGCCTCCCACCCACACTGGACCCATTCCAGTTTGCCTACCGCAGCAATAGGAGTACAGAGGATGCAGTCTCCACTGCGCTGCACTCTGTGCTCACTCATCTGGACAATAACAACACATACGCACGAATGCTGTTTGTTGATTTTAGCTCAGCATTCAACTCTGTCATCCCCTCCAAGTTGAACACTAAACTCGGAGACCTGGGCTTCAGCTCCTCCCTCCGTTACTGGATAATGGATTTTCTGACCAACAGACCCCAGTATGTTAGGTCAGGACACACCTGCTCCACCACCATCACACTCAACACAGGCGTACCACAGGGCTGTGTGCTGAGCCCATTCCTCTACTCCCTCTTCACCCACGACTGCAGACCTGTACATGGATCCAACACCATCATCAAGTTTGTGGACGATACAGCGGTGATTGGCCTCATCAGCAACAACGATGACACAGCCTACAGGGAGGAGGTACAGCATCTGGCCGCCTGGTGTGCTGACAACAACCTGCTCCTCAACACCAGCAAGACGAAGGAGATCATCGTGGACTTCAGGAGAGAAAGAGGAAGCACGCACAACCCCATTCACATCAACGGGATGGCTGTTGAACGTGTCTCCAGCTTCAAGTTCCTGGGGACTCACATCACAGAGGACCTCTCCTGGTCCACTAACACCTCCAGTCTGGTCAAGAAGGCTCATCAACGCCTCTTTTTCCTGAGGACACTGAAGAGACACCACCTGTCTTCAGCTGTACTGATGAACTTCTACCGCTGTGTGATCGAGAGCATCCTGACCAGCAGTGTCTCAGTCTGGTACGGAAACTGCTCTGTCGCAGACCGTAAGGCGCTACAGCGGGTGGTAAAAACCGCCCAGCGCATCACAAGGTGTCCACTTCCTGCCATTGAGGATGTCCAAAGAACACGCTGTCTGCGGCGAGCTCATGGCATCCTTAAAGACTCCTCCCACCCTGCCCACAGACTGTTTACCCTCCTGCCCTCCGGCAGGCGCTTCAGAAGCCTCCGGACCAGAACCAGCAGACTGAGGAACAGCTTTTTCCCCAGAGCTGTTTCTCTACTGAACTCTACCCCCCGAACTCTGAACTCTGTCTCTCTCTCTCTCTCCCTCTCTCTCTCCGCACCCTGCTGACCCCCCTTTCCCCTCCATATCACCTCACACCCCGAACTCTGAACTCTGTCTCTCTCTCTCTCTCTCTCTCTCCCTCTCTCTCTCTGCACCCTGCTGACCCCCCTTTCCCCTCCATATCACCTCACACCCACCACTCCTCCTGGTCACACACACACATCTCTCATCCATCTGTATTATTGTATTATAGTATGTTCATATTCTTTAAATTATCTGTAAACTTGTATAACATGCTCACTGCATCTTAATCTGTATATTATTAGTATAGCATGCTCACTGCACCTTAATCTGTATATTATTAGTATAGCATGCTCACTGCATCTTAATCTGTATATTATTAGTATAGCATGCTCACTGCATCTTATTCTGTATATTATTAGTATAGCATGCTCACTGCACCTTAATCTGTATATTATTAGTATAGCATGCTCACTGCATCTTAATCTGTATATTATAATCCTAAGAACACACTTATTTTGTAGCATTACTTATTTATAGCATTTATTTATATTTATTGCATCCCATTAACCCAGCCATCCAGATTTACCTAATAATTCACTTTTTTTGTCTACATCTGTAAATTTTGCAATTACTGTACATAGCACAGACTCTTGCACTCAATTACTGTACATAGCACAGACTTTTGCACTTTCTGCTTATTTGCACTTCTGCTGAGATGCCAAACCTCATTTCGTTACTCTATACTTGTATACAATGAAGTTGAATCTCATCTCATCTCATCTCATCTCATCTCATGAGTGTAGACATATTATAAGCAGAAACTATACAATATAACGGCGAGTAGTTTGTAAACACGCAGACACGCCGACACAAACACTTGAAGGAATCTTGGTGTTCATGTGTTACTTTTAATGACAGCTGTCCTTTTCTATCAGAAAGGTATCCTTAAATGACTTCCCCCACCAGCTCAGGTGTTCTACCTTAATATATATTCTGCCAGCGGTTCAATAGATAGTACGAACATCATTGGTGACAATGGATCTCCTCGTCTGGTACCTTTAGAGATCTTAAAAATACATTTACATTACTCCATTAACTCTAACTCTGGCATTAGGCTGCTTGTTCATAGCTTTCAACCAGCGTATAAAGTTGGTGTGAAGTCCAAATTTACTTCAGGTTTCAAACAGGTTCTTTGTTAATCTTCATGTCAAACACTTTTTTAATTCCAGCTCATCACAGACCGACTCTTTACAAACTGACAGATGTTTACAGACACTTAAATGTCTGCTGTGTCTGTTTAGCGTCTTTTCAATGTCCGTCTTTTCTCCCTTATTAAACTCTGCTAATGTTGAGAAGTTTCACTGAAGTCTGATTCAGTCAGTTAATGATATTTGATAAGGGGGCGTGTCTGTCTGTAAAAAGACTTCCTGGAAGGCTGGTCTCAAGTTTCCTCGATCCTCTGTGCTGAAAATAAGAGACCTGAGACGTCCATCAACATGGCGGCACAGAACGACTTCCGGTTCAAGCGACGAAAAATAAGAGACATGAGGAGTAGCCATTCAGATTGAGAGCAGTTAGACATTCTTCATCAAACAGATTAGAGCAAAGTTAATGTTTGTTATTTTTCTGTTATTTGAAGTCAGAATAAATTCAGTTTAATGATCTCTGAAATATGACGTGAAGTTCTGTTAACTCTGCACCAAACAAAGAAATGTTCTTCAGAGGGACACTTTTTCATTTCCCTGTGAGGACACTTGAGATAAATCACTTGAACCTTTACATCAGTAAACGTTGAATCAGCACTTCCTCTTTCCCCTGAGTGTGTTTAGGTCTTAACATGACCTGTGCTCAGGTGTGTTGGTGGGGCGTTGCTGTCTCAGAGGGCAGAAAGCAGCTGCACCATGGACCAACAAAAACCTGCTCTAAAGTCATGGTGCAGTATTTCCATGCTATTTAAAGGCTCCATTAGTAAGATGGTGAGATGCACAGACACAGACAGGTTCACATTGTTCTTCCACAAGGCTCGTAACACACACAGGGACAGATTACACACAGCACACCTGTGAGACACTGCAGTTCATCCAGGTGGAAATAACTCTTTAAGGTGTGTTTAATGTCTGCTGTTATTTCTGTCCCAAAAGGCAGAGAAAATCAGAAACTGCTGCTGCTAGATTTAAACACAGTTTACATGAATCAACAGTAAACACATCACTCAACTGTCTCTGACATGATGATGATGCCTTCAAGGACTCTCAGTAAACACATCACTCAACTGTCTGTGACATGATGATGATGCCTTCAAGGACTCTCAGTAAACACATCACTCAACTGTCTCTGACATGATGATGATGCCTTCAAGGACTCTCAGTAAACACATCACTCAACTGTCTGTGACATGATGATGATGCCTTCAAGGACTCTCAGTAAACACATCACTCAACTGTCTGTGACATGATGATGATGCCTTCAAGGACTCTCAGTAAACACATCACTCAACTGTCTGTGACATGATGATGATGCCTTCAAGGACTCTCAGTAAACACATCACTCAACTGTCTCTGACATGATGATGATGCCTTCAAGGACTCTCAGTAAACACATCACTCAACTGTCTGTGACATGATGATGATGCCTTCAAGGACTCTCAGTAAACACATCACTCAACTGTCTGTGACATGATGATGATGCCTTCAAGGACTCTCAGTAAACACATCACTCAACTGTCTCTAACATGATGATGATGCCTTCAAGGACTCTCAGTAAACACATCACTCAACTGTCTCTGACATGATGATGATGCCTTCAAGGACTCTCAGTAAACACATCACTCAACTGTCTGTGACATGATGATGATGCCTTCAAGGACTCTCAGTAAACACATCACTCAACTGTCTGTGACATGATGATGCCTTAAAGGACTCTCAGTAAACACATCACTCAACTGTCTCTGACACGATGATGCCTTCAAGGACTCTCAGTAAACCCATCACTCAACTGTCTGTGACATGATGATGATGCCTTCAAGGACTCTCAGTAAACCCATCACTCAACTGTCTGTGACATGATGATGATGCCTTCAAGGACTCTCAGTAAACACATCACTCAACTGTCTCTGACACGATGATGATGCCTTCAAGGACTCTCAGTAAACACATCACTCAACGGTCTCTGACACGATGATGCCTTCAAGGACTCTCTGTCCCTTTAAGCTTCAAGTCACCAACACGTGACCACGAGAGCTGAAAGGTGGCGTGCTACTTTCCACGCCCACTTCACTTCTGAGCAGGACTGAAGTCCCTGCTGCTCTTCATACTGGATGTTCTGTATCACTGATAATCAGAATAATCATGACAACGATGATATTATATGATCATAATAATAATAATAACTTTATTTATATAGCAGCTTTTAAAAACACAGGTTTACAAAGTGCTTTGACAAACAGCAAAAACAAGAACAAACTAAAGCAAACAAAGAAGAACATAAACAACAACAAGAACAAACAAATGCAAAATACTAAAAATAATTAAATACAATTCAACAGAAAAGAACCCAAAGTGCACGATACCCAACAGACATATATAACCCGACCATCACAAGAACCATCACAAGAACCATCATAAGAACCATCACAAGAACCATCACAAGAACCATCACAAGAACCATCATAAGAACCATCACAAGAACCATCACAAGAACCATCACAAGAACCATCATAAGAACCATCATAAGAACCCAGGCAACACAAGAACCATCATAAGAACCCAGGCAACACAAGAACCATCACAAGAACCATCATAAGAACCCAGGCAACACAAGAACCATCATAAGAACCATCATAAGAACCATCATAAGAACCTAGGCAACACAAGAACCATCACAAGAACCATCATAAGAACCATCATAAGTACCATCATAAGAACCATCATAAGAACCCAGGCAACACAAGAACCATCATAAGAACCCAGGCAACACAAGAACCATCACAAGAACCATCATAAGAACCCAGGCAACACAAGAACCATCATAAGAACCATCATAAGAACCATCATAAGAACCTAGGCAACACAAGAACCCAACAACACGAGCTGAGACCAAGAGGAGCAAAGATTTAAAAAGATGTAAGAAACTAAAAGAGCTAAAAGCAAATGAAAAGATAATAGCAATAAGAAGGTAAGAGCAGAAAAAGAAATAGAAACAAGTGGTTAAAGGATAAATAAAAACTATAATATTAATAATAATAAAAAGTATATATAAATATAAAACATAAATAGACAAAGTAAGTAAGATCATTAAGTTAAAACACAAGAGGAGTTAAGATAAGAGCATAAATAAAAGACAGTAAGAAGTAAAAGAAGATAAAAATAGTAAAACCAGTAAGAAAAGACATTAAGAAGACGACATCACATAAAAACAAGTCTGTAAAAGTACGTTTTAAGAAGGGATTTAAAAGAATTGAGGGAGTCTGCGAGTCTTATCTCCTCAGGGAGGTCGTTCCAAAGTCGAGGGGCCCTGACTGAAAAGGCCCGGTCACCTTTAGTTTTAAGTCTCGACTTTGGAACGACCAGGAGGCCCCCACCTGAGGATCTAAGACTGCGGGCTGGCTCATATGGTGTCAGTAGCTCTGTTATATAGCTTGGAGCGAGCCCCGTCTGTGTTTATCATGAATAATATAAAGAATCATCATGAAGTCTCTCTCAGAGTCTAATCTCTCATTTATGTCTTTTTATATCAACAGGTGGAGGTGGTGAGTCTTTAAAGAGAGGATCCTGCTGATCACAGAGCTGGAAGCAGCAGCTGGTGTGTTGGTGAGTCTTTAACTGGGCTGTGTTACTGGGAGACTGACGGACCAATCACAGTGCAGATGACTCTCAGTGCTGCAGTCTGAGCTGCTCTGAGATCAGCTCCACTGTCACACACAGGACCATGACCTCGGACATTTTTCTATTCTCATGTTCTGAATTTAAACTGCTTCATGACTCAACGACCGAAGATGAACTCTTTGATTTGTATATAAATGTTTCTGTTGCAGCGCCACCCTGTGGACATGTGTAGTGGTGCAGGTTATTCATTGACTCATATTCACAGATAACAGTAGAAGTTGATTCCAGCTGTGCAAGTTAAAGTGTGAAGTTCTGCTTTTAACCACGAGTCGTTGGTCGTCTGATAATAAATCAGTCGTCTCTTTGTTGGATCAAAACAAAGAGGAGGCTTCACTGAGTTTTTAAAAGAACTACAAACAGGATGTCTGGATCCAGGTGCAGAGTCAGCACCTGAATATTTGATGTAATATGAGATGATATAAAAAGAGCTGAATAACATGCAGACTCAATCATTGATATTCATTCATCATGTCAGGGTAACAACGGACACGTTATCAAACTATCTTTATTTTTAACTTCTGATGTTTATTACACTTTGATGTTTGAACCTTCTGTTTTTATTATCTCAGGATTTTAAATAGAAATAAATTCAATCTGTGGAGGGTTTTATTTAAATAATAATTCATGTTTAGGTTCTGTTGCTGCTATCACTGCTTTCTGCCAGCAGGTGTCACTGTTTCCACAGTTTCCTCCCAGACTGATCGATCTGAAGAGATTATTTCTGTGTCAGGAAACACAAAGAAAGATAGATGATGCCAGCTCTTTTATTTGTTCTTATGTTTTTATATTTCATGTTCAAGTTTAATGTCTCTTTTTGTAATCACTGCCCCCTAGTGGACAGGAGTGTGGAGCGATCCAAAGGTAGAAAAAGAATCTTTGACTGGACTTCTGTAATGAAGTGAAGTGTGAAGGAAGTTGAGCTTTCTTTGAGTCTCTCTGTAGTTTGTAACTGAATACTTGGACTCTTCTTCACTTTAGAGGGAACATGTTCTCCACATTTCTTCAACACATTCTCTACGAGTTCCTCGTCTGATCTAATTAACCCTGTGTTTTAAGATGGGCTGGTGTTTCTGCTCTTGGTGTAAAGCCAGACACAGTGATCTTTCTGTCATGTTGTTCATGTGTGTTACTCTTGATAATTCACTCAAATAATGTCTCTATATTCTACAAGTGATTTACTTTTTAAATAACTGACACCATGTCAACACAAAGTTTCACTGCTTCCAATCCGCCTCTTATACGACAGCCATGTTGCATTAAATAACATCAACCACTTCTGTTTATTAAATATCACAGTCTGGATTTTATTAAGGCTGTACATTAATCTTCTTTGAAATTAAACTTCATTTGACTCAAACATGAAGTTGGTGTTATTTTCTGATGTTTATGTTTTTGTCCTCTTGACTCGTTTGTTTTCAGATGTTCATCAGGCTCCAGGTCCCATCGAGGAAAAGTTAATTCCTCATGATTTAATTCATGAAGCCGACCTGAAGTTTTGGATGACACAGTAAATATAGACTTTAGTTCAGTATATAATTCATATCATTATTTTAGTTTCATTGTGGAGAAAAAAAATCAGATTGGAGCATATTCCAGACAGACACAGCATGTCCCAGTTACCATAGTAACAGTCCCGGTTACCATAGTAACAGTCCCTGTAACCATAGTAACTCACTGTCCCTGTACCCTTAGTAAACCACTGTTCATGTTACCATGGTAACAGTCTGTCCCTGTGTAACTTTAGTAATTATAGAATTACCCTCGGTATCAATAAAGTATCTCTGTAACTCACTGTCCCTGTAGGCTAACCTTAATAACACACTTTCTGTCTATCTGTAACCATAGTAACTCACTGTACAATATAATCTAGTTTGTTGAATAAAGAGAAGTTTTTTACGTCTTGTTTCTGATAATAAAAACATGTTTTGAACAAAATAAATCCACAGAAAGCGGAACAAAAGGCTGCAGCACCTCCACCGTCGGTAGGATACTTTATAGTGTGACACACAGCGGAAGGAAACAGCGCGAGCACCAGATTTGAACGCAGCTACATTTCCTCTCAGACTTTCCTGTTGTCCTAGTTCATCTTTTTTTAAAGTTTAATAAAACCACAACAACGTGTTCAGCTGAGAGTCTGAGAGAGTTTATCAACCAGCGACTAACGGCTGCTGCGGAAGACATTTTTGTAGTTTTTAAAAGAACTATCGTGGAGTACGAGGAAGAGATCGATCGTCAGCGCAGACTGCTGGATATCGTTTGGAAACCTCACATCATCTTACACAGAGCAGGGGAGGAGTTAACTAAATGATTTGAAATGAATATACAGAGATGTTTGATTAGTTTTGTTCCCAGTGGTGTTACTAAAACAGCGGAGTGGTGGGAACATTTAAAAAAAACTGATTTCTAAGCCTAACCATTAAGTCGTGACATTAGCATATTTGTTATTTTCTCCTTTAATAAAACATAAACGCCATCAGTGACCTCAAATTATGACTGAACTATTTGAATCCCTCTAATGTATCTTCTTCATATTCTGTTGTTAATATTTTGAATGGTCTGCTGATGCAAAGTGGAGCCTGAAGAAGTGAGTATACTCTGAATTAGTCCCTAAATGTTTTAAGGGTCCCGTCCTAATCGGCCTCTGTTGTAATCAGTGACATGGAAAACTCCTGCAGATTTAGTTCAGCTAATAAATGAGCCTTTTGTTTTTACACACTGACACTCTTCTGCTGCTCGACTTAAAGGAGTAGAGATTGTTATGAAGTCAACATAAAGCTCAGAAGAGGAGCAGATCTGATCTTTTTAATGTTGACAGACTTCAGACTGAAACACCTACATGCCTTTACGTCTCCTCATTCCTGAGCAGTGTTAGAGGTGATGTGTTACATCTTTGGAGACTTTTATGTTATGTTAACATGTATGGACCGGACCCTGGAATTAGAAGTGCTCACTTTAGTAGGGGTCCAGATAATGGCACAACGTGCTGTAGTTTGGTACCATAGCTTTGGTACGTGTCCCTAAATATTTCACATATTAAGTCGCTCACCTCTTAAAATATTTGTACAATAATTGTAAGAGCAGCGGGCTACCTTTTGCTTCTAACTGTTATTTTTGCTTTGTGGTGAACAATGAGAGAAAAAGTGATGAAAAGTTCAAAAACACTCTTTGACAGGCCCTTTAAACATTTCTTCTGCATCATATCTGGATATCTTTACCTGTAATAGTCGGTTTTGGAGTACCTCTGTAAACCTTTCATGACTTTACAATATAAAAGCAGATGTTTTATGAAAGAAGTCTCGCGAGAAAGTGGGAGAACGCAGGTAAGCCTATATTTAAATTAAACAATTTACTTGTAAAACTACAAGTGTTGAGACTCATCTCACAGCTAAATACATCTGTCATGTTTTAATGAATTATTATAAAATCTCGGGTTTCTTTCCAGATGAAAACGTGACAAACCGAAACATGACGTCCTCGTCCACGAGATTTAAACTTAATACTTACAGTCTGAGGTTTGACCGTTACCTCGAGTCCTCTTTTAAATCTAACTGTTTGTTACTCACCTCATGAAGAGTTGTTTCATCCTCTCCAGTGAAGAAAATCTCCCTCAGGTGAACCCGGAAGTTGTCCGAAGATAGAAACGTATTAATTATTCGGTCTACTTTCAGGTGAGCATCAATCAGCAGCAGTAACGTCCCGCCAGGATAAAGTGGCAGGAAGTGACGTCGGAGAAATATGAAAGGTTTTGTAAAAATAGATGGACATTAATAAATTAAATAAAAAACGCAGAATTCATTTCTCTTTACTACGGAGCCCCTGAAGTCCAAAAAAGTAAAAAATAAATAAATAAATAAAAACTTGTGCGCACAATATATACATTTTCTTTTTTTCTTTTACTTTTTAGGACTTCAGGGGCTCCTTACTTTCCCGTTTAAATATATAATTACAAATAAAATGAAGTAATTTCTATTTAAAATAGTACATAAATACAATCCCGTGACAACTAATACTAAATGTGTTTTTGTAAACATTTCCTTCCTGTTTTCAAAAGATGAACCTTTTAAAATTAAAAACTATTGAACACCTTCTTTTGCAGTTTTCATGACACTGCTTTTTTTGTTTAATTTAGAAAAATACCTTTAAGGAAACTTGGAAAAAATATAAATCCAACAAGAATTGACTTTTTAATTAATTTTCAAGTCCAATTTATCAGCAAATAAATATTAATTAATCTGTTTTTTTATGTGGGCAAAATATTAAATTCATAAAACTAAATGGCTGAACAAATAACCCTCCTTTTATAGTTTAAAACTACAGATGTGAAAAACCCTGAACAGTAAAAGTGGTTTAGTTAATTGATTGATGGATGTTTGTGTTGTACAGTTATAATTATGTTCAATGTTTATAGTTGTCCTTATTGTTGATAAAAAGACGTGTAGATGTCTACAACATATTGAACATGTCTGTCCATGCATTTGATGTTCATGACTCTGTAATGGTAATTTCATCCAATAAAAAATAAGTAAAGAAAAGTTGGATTTATCCTTGACTTATTTATCCTTATTAGTGTTTTTGCTTTTATTATCTTTATCTTTAATGTTATAACTTTTGTACATTGAGAGCACAGTTACCAAAGACAAATTCCTTGTGGTGTGTGTCTCAGCATACATGACCAATAAAGCTGATTCTGATTCTGATCTTTGCAATGAAAATGAAATGTTGCTTTAAAAACGAGACAAAAGCTCAGAGATGAACAGAAGCACCAGGCGTCAGGAGGTAGAGAAAAGGAGATAGCTTTACTATAAAGAAGGCGTCGCTAGCAGAAGTTGCAACATCTCATCATACACGCATACATGGTGAATATATTTATGCCATTTTCTGTTGAGTATGTACCTTACAAAAGCTGTTATTTTTGCGTGTCGAAGCGAGACTTTGACGAGCTGCTCTGATACACATGGTAAAAACAAGAAGATGCTAACATGAGAAGTCATACAAAAAGCCAAACAGCATGTGATCAATCATTTTTTAAAAATCCAGTCGCAAATCTCGTATGTGCACCGGTCAAATTCTAAGACATTGCAGCATTTTGAAAATGAGACACACGAGAAGCTGACAGTTTCTTTTTCTTTTCCTCCATGAAAGGTGAGCTGAGGTGACGCAGACAGTAAAAAGAGACGCTCAGCTCCGTGTGCACCTTCAATTTATCGTGCACAAAACAAAAAGGACAAGAAAAAAAAAAAGCACTGAGTTTCAGCAAGTATGCATAATTCTCTTTTCTTTGTAATATAGCCAGTTTACAATATCCCCCCCTGCTGTGATCCACTTGAAGGGGAAAGAGAAAGGCCATGTGGGAAGAGCAGGGTGCAGGTTTCCAGACCAAATCCAGGAGGAAAAAAAACTTCCAGTGAGTTCTGTGAGAAAGTTCAGACTTTTGCTCCCAATCCAGTTTTTGATTTTTTTTTTCTTCCTGTTTTCTTCTATGTCAGCACCGTTTTTCTGTTGTTGTTGTTGTTGTTGAGGTTTCTGTGCTAGGTGCAAGAGTGAACATACTGAGAAACAAATGACGACAGAGAAACAAAACAGCCAGCTGATTCAAACTCAGGATATTGCTTTGAGTTTCTGCAGAAGGAGAGAAGGGGAACGCAGGATTTTAGACGAGGGGATTAGAGGGCAGAGAGGATGGGAAATTGGAGAATAATCTGTGAATCAGATTTTATTTGAATGCATTTTCTGGATCTGCGTATATGCTACCTCCCATGTCAGGGGCCTTCTTCAGGTTTTGCAGAGTCAGCACTATTTCAAGTGTTCCTGCAAATTGAGACAAAAACTGCAGCTGACCTTTGTCCAAATATGATCATAGGAAGGAGGCTCACTTACATGTGACCCTTCTGAACTTTGAAGTTCCTGTGTGAAACTTTAAACAGGATTTAAATAAGAGATGAATATATTTGCACTGCCTCTTTCAGAGTTAAATGGATGGTGAAGCAGGAAGTGGATATCTGTGTGACTGACGAGATGCTATCGCAGCAACGCGTCAAGCAAGATAAAGATGTAACAAGCCTGTCAAAAATATAAATATGGTCACATGACCTCTAAGAAAGTGAAGGCAACTGACTAACCAAAAGTCAGGTTGATGTCAGCTTCTTAAATTTAGTCTAAAATGATGTCACGTCCACCTTTATTCCCCTGAAATGGGAGGAGCTATACTCCAGCATCGCAGGCCTGTTAGCTGAAAGGCATTATGGGAAGAGTTATGGGAGTGTATGCGGTGGTCTCAGAAAGATGTAGACACTTGAAAGGGGGGGAGGGGGAGGGGGTTTGTTCAAATATCTCAGAAAACGCTCGATTTTTCGGCCTATACTATAGCAGCTTGAGTTCGACGTAGCTACAACTGCAGGAGCACTTACATCTTATTTACATCATAGACAATCTAACGTATTCCTCTCTCACAATATAGAATCCAAACCATCATCAAACGAGGGAGCGATCGACTCGCCACAGTCAGAACCAGATTCAACAAAAGTCAAAGAGAAAAGGGGCGACACGGAGTGAGGGGGTGATTCTTGTTTCTTCTTCAGAGTGCAAATGTTAGTCAAAGCTAGCTGACGGACTGAACCGTCCAGACAGAATTGTCACTTTTTTATTTCCTTTTATTTCCGGATAAAGCATTTTTTTTTTTTTACTCTGGGGGAATCGACCTTTAAATATTTACAAGGATAAGAGATTTTGTTTCAGGACTTACACGTACAGAACATGAGTCAAATAAATAACAAGTACAGATATGAAGTTCCTGTGTGCTGGAGGAGTTATGTTACATAAATCTGAATAACACAGATGAGCGTTAATACATCATGAGTAGGAGGAGAGCAGCACGATACACAGATCATCTTTCACTGGACGCTGACATGTTGTTGTTGTTTTGTTTACAGAAAACATGTGGGACATACTGAAGAGTTGAACGCTTCTCATGACGACACATCTTTGATTTTTGCTGTTTGACGATGATCAAAAATGTGTTCATAACAATAATTAAATTAAAGACTAATATATTAATACTATCCACATGATGTCATAAATAGAAATATAAAATAAATATGTAAAATACAATGTGAGCTGCAGCTGCTGACCGCAGTAAAGATCTATGTTGATTCAGGGTTTCATAGTGCCGTTAGGTAACAGTTTGAGTTCGAGCACTCGGTGAACGTTAAGTATCAAACTGAATAAAGACGTTCAAGCATCATCACCGACAGTCCATCAGTCTGCTCAACAGAGCGACGTCATGACAACATGTGACTTCTACCATCTTGTTCTGGTACTCAAACTGATTTCTTCTTTTTCTTTCTCTGCTAAAGAAACGAAAAGGTAAGCTGACACGCTTTTTTTTCTCTCCAAAGGTGGCTGTGAATTCAATGTTTATATTTTCATGCTGTGAATCTTTTCTCAAACTTTAATTCAAGGTTTCTATGTGGTCTTTTATTTATTTTTTAAATTGATTGAATTCATTAAAACTACAGGGGAAGGAAAGAGGAGGTCTTTGTGCTGAGGTGTGTTCAGACTAAAGAGTTCAGGAGCGTTAGACGTGGTTCCCATTGCATATCAACTAAAATACTGTAAAGGCTTGAAAATCATGATTTGGGGCGCCAGGGGCCTAGCGGTTAGGTCGCACCCCATGTGCGGACACTATAGGTCTCCAAGTGTGCAACCCCGGGTTCAAGTCCAACCTTTGGTACCTTTACCTCATGTCATTCACTTCTCTTTCTCCCTGATTCTCTTCTCTACTCACTGTCCTCTGAAGGACAGGAACAGAAAGAACTCTCAGTAGAAGTTGATGTTATTAGCTCCCTGACGGCTAACAAATGCACACAAGCTCTTTAGAATTTGTCTGAGGTTTTTCCACTTTAAAGGTCACATATTCTCCTCCTCTTTAACCAGTTTAAATAAGTCTCAGAGCTCCTCAAAACATGTGTGTGAAGTTTCTTGTTCTAAATCCACTCTGATCCTGTATTTGATCATGCCTATAAACCCCTCTATTTCAGCCCTGCTCAGAACAGGCTGTTTCTGTGTCTGTACCTTTAAATATGTAAATGAGCTGTGTTTACACGCCCCCTCTCTGGAAGGGCTTGGGTGTACTCTGTGCTTTTCTCGCTCCATGTCCTATTGTTTACGGTGAGAAGGCAGACTCAGAGGGCAGAACAAACACCTAGCTGTGGGAGTGTCACCCACCTGGGGGAGGGGCTACTGCCCTTTGTGATGTCATTAAGGGAAAATCTAATAATCCAGGGCAATCTTTTAGTCTGAACACACCTAAAGGATCCCAGCCTCTCATGCTGCATTCATGTCCTTTGGGAAATATCATATCAGAAGTTTTCTGCTTGGAACTAATATAAATCTGTTCAAATGGGACCTAAAGACGGATCGGGAACTTTGTGGTTGGATCCAGAGAATACTCTTGCATGAATCTTGACATATTTTTAAATCTCTTTCACCCGTCGTTAGTGATTTTTTTTTGTTTGTGGATTGACAATGCAATGCTTGATTTGGTATAAAAACACACTTTAAGAAGTATTGCTCACCAGTTCATGCGTGTAACGAAACCTCTAAAAGCCGACAGCTCCTAAAGGAAGCCCGCTGTAGTTGTTCCCATTTGACATGAATGCAGCATTAGCCTGCATGCTATCTAGGAAACCACCGAGTCGTAGTCTACTGTCGTTCCTCAAAACAAAACTACATTTCCTCTCTGCGGCCTTCCCGTTTTTCTTGCACTAAGTTGCTATCATGCTCCAAAAAATAATCATCTTTAGATAAATGGGGCTTTGTTATAACACACTGTAAAAGGGGGCTCGCTGCTTGTGGTAGAAATAGCCTTCTGTTGTTTTTTTTAACATCTGCACTACAACATTGGATTAGAGGTAAGAAAAACATCGTACAAGGCAAAGTGATTAAAAGCATGTGATTAAGCCTGCAAGTGGTAAAAAAAAAGAAACCCAAAGTGTGTACTTTTACAAACCAGATTGAAACCAAAGACTGGTGTTGAGGAGGTGATAGTGCATAGATTTGCATGGCACTAAAAGGCGTGCCAGGACTGAATACAGCACTCGATGACTCGTCTACCAGCTGTGGAAAAAACTGAAATCTTTCACTGCGTAAATATCAATATGATAAACATATCTGCCGGCATCCTGTGGAGTTTGATGATTAGAAGCTGATATGTTACAGGACGGGGTGTGAGTGTGTGTCGGGGGGGGACCTCGTGTGGCGTCTTAACGGGGGATGCTACACAGAGGGGTTTTTTCGAGGGGGAAGGAACGCACAGAAGCGGTTTTAAGATGTTTTAGAGCAGAAACAAACCGAAGAAAAAAAATCTCTAAAGGACGCTTGTTGAGGCCTCCGAGTGCTGAAAGCTGCCCTGAAGGCACACTTCAAGTCTGTGTGGGTAAAGGGCAGGCAGAGAGCACAGAGGGGAAACCAGTACTGTCCACTTTGTCCGAGCGTCACCTCCCAACGGGCCGTTCTCATCGAGCTGGAAACTTCAAAATAAAGGCTTGTGGTCTAACTCCGCTCCTGTTTTCCTCCCGGGTCTTTATAAGCAGAGGAAAGCCCACGCCGCCTCCAGACAGGTCCTGCTGCGTCTACTCTGTGTTAGTGTGTTTCATATATTAATATATTCATGTGTGTGTGTGTGTGTGTCAGGTGTGTGGTGTCAGGGTTTGTCGGAGCAGGTGTCATCTAGTCCCCCCCCCCCCCCCCCTCCCCGTGTTGCTGCTACAGCGCTACGCCAAGGAGTAGATGGCGTTGACGGGCGAGGTGGCCTCAGAGCTCTCGTTGCCCTCCGTCTCGTCCTTGTCCTTCTTCACCGTGTACTGGCCGATGAAAGAGCCGTCCTCGTTGAACTGGCCGTCGCCGCCCTCGCCGTAGTCCACCAGGCTGTCGTCGCTTTCCTTCACGTTGCCGTCCAGCGACGTCTGGCTGCCCTGCAGAGGTTTGTTGTCCTCGTCGCTGCTGCAGAAGGGGGAGGGGGGAGGAGGAGAGTTAGAACGGGAGCGGGGTGATGTTGAATACCGTCAGCTGGAGGTGGGACCGTTTCCTTTCCATCGGCAGAGGTTAGTCAGGCACAGGAGAGTGAAAAGTTAAGGGGATTGCAGGTAAAGAAATGATGTTAAAGTCATTTTTTAGGCTTTTCTCTTGAAAACTCTTCATCAAGTGTTTGTCCAGGTCACACACTCAAATTTGTTTAATGTTCATTTCTTTTCCATGTTTGATTTAAAGGATAGGTTTGAATATTTTTAATTCTACATCCTATACTTTTGGTACAAAGTCTTAAAATGGGGCAACATGTTAGTAAGAACATGCTTAGACCAATGGGGATTCAAGAAATAGATGCATTCTCGAATCCGCTGAAGCTCCGGGTTGTCCTGATCGAGCCCATTTGTTACCCAGATTTTGTTTTCTGTTTTGTTCTGAATTTTGCGATAGGCGCCCCTAAAGTTTCTAATTGCAATTGACCCTCTCGCCAACGACTTAAAGCTCAAAATACATTCTGAGATTGAATCTTTCTGGCCTCCGTACTTTGCTAAAACTAACCTGTTTTTCTGATGGCAAAGTCAAGCGAGGCCTTTTGTACTTGGTAAATCTGGACCCATCTGTAGAGAGGTCTAGCCTAGCTTCTGGTTTCACAACAAAGGGGTCAAGCTGACCGCCATCTCCTGAGGCTACTTCACGAATCACTTACACTTACTACACTATCCCTTTAAGGTGGTCTGCTTGAAGCTGTGCTGTTCTTCTCATGTCAGATCATACAATCTAAATCCGTATTACGTAATGCAAGAACGGGCTGTGAATAAAGAGGGACCAGTTTACCCATTTCCCGTATTGACCCACTGAAAGTAAATCACATAAAGCAGCCGATTCGCTGATCAAAATTTGCTAAAGTACTTTGGTTAGAAACTCGGTATGGATTAGATATCGACCGCTTTGAACAGCTTTTCTCAATCATTGTGTCACAATCATCCATGTACAGTAAACAGTGGTTGAATATTAACCCTTTGTGGGGAGCTGCTTTGATTAAAAAATTACTCAAGTGACCAGCCAGGCGTGGGTGGGACACAAATTTGGACCCACCGAAAGCACAATTGGTGGCTTTCAGTGGGTCCAAATTGTTACACGTTAGTGTCTGCAAGAGTGGAAGGGGATGTAGTGACCACCAGTTTCCTTCTGTCATATTATTATCTTCATCTCATCTCAGGAAGGCCTTGCACATTGATATGTAGGCTCACACTGTCTTCAGGCGTGCATGTGTGAAAACGGCTTTTTCAGGTAGAATATAGAAAAATCCAAACCCATCCTTTAAAACCAGCGCTGCATTTGCATTACTTTTTTTTTCTCCCAAAGATGCTTGTTGATCGAGGTCACTTTTGCAGAACGCTATGCAGTATTCACTTCTATGTTTTCAAAGCAACCCTGTCTCGTAAAAAAATAACGTTCACGTTGAACAGATTTTCTCTGATGTGTTTTTTTTTAGGAAATGTAACTCTGCCTGCAGTCATTTCTTTTCTTGTCCTAACCAAACCCCTCAATATAACGACTAAAGGACACACAACACAATCTCTCCTGTCCGATGTGACCTCATCCCTGTGACGTCGGTACTGTGTCAGAACATCACGCTTCCCGCAGTGGAACAATAATTCCCCCTCAACAATATTTCAGGCAGATATTACATTTCCTACAACACGGATTTGACACAGAAAATATGTAACCAAACTGTATTTTCAAGGAGACAGGGGTGATTAAAAGACATAAATACTGTCCCCAAGAATCCACCGCATACACATGCTAAACCATTGCCATGTTCTGACATGAGATCCAAGCAGCTCTAATAGACAGCGCATTGCTTGATCTCAGTTCAGAGCATGGCTGCATGTCTCCGAACTCTGATTTTAGGGGGGAGAGAACCTCATGCACAGGGAATAATAAGAGCTACAGATTAGCATTAGCATTAGCTTCTTTTTTTTTTGTCTTGGATCAAGCCGGTAGCATAACAGCAATAAATGCATTTCAAGGATGCAAACGTGAGATTTCCTTTGGGGGGGATTTCTCTTCCTGCTCATGTCTGTATTTTGGATTCGATGGTTAACAAACATCGTTTATGCAGATTTCCTGCTAAAGGAGAGAACAGAACCAGCACAGAGGCTTCTCTGAAATCATCATGCTTCATGCTGATTCACTTTGAAAAAACCAGACAAATTATTTGATTCATTTCAGGAACAATACACGTTAATACTCAAGAGTAAAAATACACCATAGCAGACAGAGTTAGATGAAAGTCAGAGACAATTGATATGCAGCAAATTCAACTTTACATGAAACAAAAATCAAGTTTCATTTTTCAACTGATAAAAAAAAACCTTAGAGAGAAGAGCCAGAGACACTGAGAGAAGCAGAGATGGTAAAAAGATGGCTGATGAGTAACAATGTGAGAGGATGAAGACGATGGTACGCATGAAGTGAGCGAAAGCAAGAGAAGCACTCTTTAGCACTAGCCTGATCTTTAACAAACCTATCCACAGAACATTCAGAATATGCTCGTCTTAATCATCACCTGACCTTCTGAGCGCAGTGATATGGGACTGTGAAGCATTACTGCCGACTGTCATCTATCAACAGCAATTTAAGAGAGCTTGCAGGGGGCTTGGATCGCTTTTTAGCTGCTTTCACACGTGCAGAAAACCTGCAGAAAAAAATCCAGATCAGGAGAATATCCGGAGCATTATCTAGATATTTCAGGGTTGCATATTTGAAAACAGCTTGAAAAGTCTTTAAATGTTTTCAAATAAAGACTGGAATAGCCTTGAAAGATAAGACTTTTTTATTAGAGGGAACCTTCCTCACATTGCAAAACTTAAATTGGGTTCATCTGCAGCTTTCATCAGTCTGGAAGTGTCTTTTTTTTAAACATTAGCTTCATTTTGTACATAGTTGTTAAGGCTGTGAACTAACTGGAGCATTGAGATAGGCCAAGGAGCAAAAGGAAAAAAGAATGGATGTTCAGCATGAAGGACTCAGGTGGTGAAACGGGAGACTCGTCTCCTTTCATACCTTTCAAGAGCGCTTTGGACCAATGAGAACAAAAGAGACGAAGGACACGGACACAGAGTGGGGGTGGGGTGGGGTGGGGTGGGTAGAGAGAGAAACACAGTCATGAGACAGATGATAACAGCACATGCTAAATAAACAGATACAGGAAAAAGTAGTCTTAATATTGTTGGAGTGGAGAGAAGAGTAACTCTACTAAAAGTTAAATTATCATCATAACACCAATGACATAAATAAAAAAAGGTTTTAGCCATGAATAAGATCAACAGAAATCTTTTTTTTTTGGTTAATGTCCATATAATAAAATGGCAGCGTAGCATGTGTCTGGGCTTTTTTGCAGCTTGTTAGGACTACCATGAAGTTTCACAGGGCAGGAAAACACAAGCAGTCAGAAAACCAGAACGTTTTCCTCAAGTCCTAATGGCTGCAGACTGGACGAGTCAACATATCCATTAACGTTGTCCATGTCTTCTGACAACAGCGTTGGGTTCTGGACTAATCTTTAGATCCAAACCACTTCATATTTTATAACCAACAGTTAGCGTATTTACTCACAGCAATCCAACATAACTCTCAAACTGTGTGCGACCCTGGTGAATACGACACGTCCAAACTGAAGCTGGTCGTAAACTGTGATGTTTCATCTCACCGTTCACCTTTGATAATCTGAGTGCTTGTGTTTCTTGACCCCTCTGACTTCTTTAAAGCGAAGTTGCTGAATTCTCAGATCTCAGCAAACGTCCTTTACGATGCTGATAGCAGACGACGGAAATAAAGACCCCCCCCCCCCCCCCCCCCCCCCCCCCCCCGTTTGTAATAAACTGGATTCTTCCTATGAAAACAGCAAGATTATAAACTCCTATTTGATGTTCATGCAGCATAGCAAGTCAAAACTGTTTTTATTATGAGATAATGATGGGAAAAAGATCCTTTCTTCACACTTAACTTATTAAAGATCCCCTGAATTAAGACAGAATACCAAAACATTTGACTTTCATGAGTTAAGGAAGCACATTCTTTGGTTTGTTGTGTTAGTAATGTCCTTCAACTTCTCTAAACTATTGTTGCCTAAACTTGGTGTCAAACTATCTACTAAATACTGTAGATATCTATAACATGTAATTGGCTTGGTTGGAACAAAAGGGATGCAAGACTCTGCGTTTTTGGCTGATCAGAGAACAGTTTACTTTGGTTCAAGTGAAGTATGAACATATATAGAAAAAGAAAAGTATGAGCAGTATGTTGTACCAGACATGATAAACGTCTCAGCATTTTTGTTCAGATCAGGTCTGAATATACTTTCGAATTATTTTGGTCCAAGCATTTCTTTGAGCATCAATCCAGGTCCTTCTGTGTTCAAACATCCAAATGTAAGGGATATTAGACTTTTACTCTAAAATACTTTATTAATACATTTCAATGCATTATCTTTTGTGCATGGATGGATGGATGGAAGGAAGGATGGATGGATGGATGGATGGAAGGATAGATGGAAGGAAGGATTGATGGAAAGAAGGATGGATGAAAGGAAGGATGCATGGATGGATGGATGGATGGATGGATGGAAGGATGGAAGGAAGGAAGGAAGGATGGATGGATGGATGGATGGATGGATGGTTGGAAGGATAGATGGAAGGATAGATGAAGGATAGATGGAAGGAAGGATTGATGGAAAGAAGGATGGATGGAAGGAAGGATGCATGGATGGATGGATGGATGGAAGGATGGAAGGAAGGAAGGAAGGATGGATGGATGGATGGATGGATGATGGATGGAAGGATAGATGGAAGGAAGGATTGATGGAAAGAAGGATGGATGGAAGGAAGGATGCATGGATAGATGGAAGGAATGATAAATGGATGGACGGGTGGATAGATGGACGAATCCATGGAAGGATGGACGGATGGATAATATCTGATAGTTTGTTAGATTATTAAACAGTTTGACACCCATAAAGTAAACAAAGCCGGACTCTCAGCTACATCCTTTTTATTTGTCAGCTGATCCCTCCTGATCTATTTATCTATCTGAATGCACAAAAAGTGCTTAACAGACAACTACAAGTTAGCTTGATATATCGTAAATACAAACACATCTGATTGAGTAAACCAGACTAGTAGACTAAAACTTGACTGATATATTTTTTTGTATTTGGTCTTCCCAATTGAGCCACACCATAAGCAGCCCCCTGTTTTCCCCTGCTCAGGAGAAACATCTGCTCCCCCAGACATGCACAGGCCGAAAGAGATGCCGTGCCGAAACCAAAGTACCTGTTCTCGTTTTCGTTTTCATTTTCGTTTTCGTTTTCGTTTTCATTCCTGTCATGGACAGACGACCCATTTCAGCGTGAGGAGAGAGAGGAGCAAGACGTGAGGAAACAGGGGAGACAGCAGGAGAGGGGGAGTGTAGAAAAGGAAGGAAGGAAGGAAGGAAGGAAGGAGGACACGATCTCTACACATTAGAGACACACACACAAACACACACACTGAGCGGACTTAAGAGTTAGAATCAGAGGACCTGGACTGTAAGAGAGCGGGGGTGAGGTTCAAACATTAGAGTCATTATTGATTAGAAAAGAAAAGCAGGAGCACACACACTCTGAACAGGGATTGATCACACACTGTAAAGCACAGCCGCACCACTCAGGTGACACCAATCACACCTCTTCTGAAGTTTCCCTGTATTCACCTCTCTCACACTCTGTCCTTTCACACTTAAGCAAAGCCAAAGCAAAGCTATGATATGATACAGTTTGTATGTACATTCCCTAAAGCTTTGGATACGTGTAACATATATATTCTTGATAATATGAAATAGATATTCCCTTTATATGCAGGAAACCATACGATGATAAGATGAGGGATTTATCTCGTTCTAGAGAGCCTTGAGCTTTGACATTAGGAAGAAGTGGATTTAAAGACTTTATATGCGATTTTTCACACTTAAATGTAGAAATCAAGTATATCCTTTAAAAAAAATCTGTGAGTCATGACTGTCTACAATGGGTGTAACACCCGAGTCCCACTGTCTGTGATGTTTTCAGAGTTTTCAGAGTCCTATCTTCAGTTTGTTTACATCGCCGGGACGGCCGGCTGACTCCTCCCCTCACGTATAAAAGTTGTTTAATTGAGGGACTAGAGAAAAGAAGAATAACATACTGTACTCACTGCTTAACTGTGTTTCTAGATCACGCTCATTTCAGGTAAATTTACATGCAGTGTGAAGATACCAGCATAATAAAGATCGCTAGCATTAGCATGCTAACACAACAATGCAGCGCGAGTTGTTTTGGTTTCATGCTGGTGCTCAAGGGCGACATCTGCTGGATCAAAAAATTGCATATAAAGTTTTTAACCTTCAGCTACAAAAGTGAATCCAACAGGAACGTACCTAAAACCTGCATATTGTTTTAGGTACTGTTATTGGCCAACAGGGGGCGACCAGAGCCGAATTTGTATTTCAGTCTACAGGATCGTGAGCTTACTTCTCTCTTGATTTGTTAAAAACATTTTGTTCAAATGGGTGCAGGAGGTTTGTTTAGTCAGTTGTAAAAGCTGATAAAGCCGAGTCATAAAGCACAGTATGCTTTACTCCAAGTGTTCCTGTTATCGACAAGTCCCTACCAGTACTGTCCAATCTACTGCAGAGACATTGCAGTTTAAATGGTATAGCGGTTAGGTTGCGTCCCATGAATGGAGGCTATCATTCTCCAAACGGGCAGCTTGGGTTCTAATCGCTCCTTTCCTGCATGTCATCATTCCCCACTCTATCTCTGGTTTCCTACTCGATCCACGATCCTATCAAATAAAGGCATAAAAGCCCAAAAATATATCTTTAAAAAAATGGGATTCATGAACCAACATGTGATGTCATGTTGACTACACTGCAAAAACTCAACTCTTAGACAGTGTGTTCGTCTGATTTCTAGTCAAAAATGTCTCATTACATTTATTATAACCCACATTCAACTGACAAGTCCAGATAAACTTATTTTTTTTAAGACAGTACGAGCAAAAAATTATTATTGTTTTGTTCATAATGAGTACAAATAACTGTCTATGCAGCAAGAAAAATGTACTAGTTATAACCTCTCATTTAGGACATTACATCTGATTTTAACAAACTTATGAAGATCATTTTGTTTTTTGCATTGGTTGCCAGTTTTTTTAGATCCTGGTCATTTTGTGTAAATTTACATGCTTTGTGAACCTCGGGCTAACTAAAGAGCGCTAACATTAGCATGCTAACACAACAATGCAGCTCGAGACAATTTTGTCCGCCACCTGTGCTTAGTGCTTAATTATGGTGCGTTCTAATTTGATAAGTCCTTTGTGCAAACGCGAAGGGAGGGGGGTTGGAAGTGTGTCGCTGTAGGAGAGCGGAGGCTTCAGTATGGAGGAGGCGTGGCCAAACAGCAGTTTGTCTTGGTTTCATGCTGGAGCTCAAGGGCGACATCTACTGGATGAAGAAGTTGCACATTATTCCTTTAAGTGTAATTGATATGTTTGACTAGGATTAAACATTTACCCTTTGCTAAGATGTGAGTTTTTGCAGTGTATTTCCACTTCTTTTCTACACTCTCTGGTCTACAACTAAAGGTTAAAGATTTAGCGCCACTCTCACACAGCTGAGTTAGAACGTGTTCATAATGGGATAAGTTAAATGTGTGTTTTTTAGTGAAAGTGGACAGACACAGAAAGAGGACAGACTCATTCTTCATTCAGAGGAATGAAGAAACAAAGATCATTCGGACCTGCAAAGAAGCAAGAGATACATCACTTACCAACACATTACAGCATAAACAGCACCAGGCATCACTCACTCTAAAACTAGTCACGTATAGAAGCTTTGTCAGCGGATGAAATGTAAAACTATGACTCTGTAGGTGCCCTTCAGGCGTCATTTTATGGATGCTTTACTGTATCGTTTTAATCTGCCTCTGAAATCCCGGACATATCTTAAACAGAGAACACGTCTGCTTCAGGCGGTCGTGGAGGTAAGACGATAAAACACAGAACTTCTATGAAGAAGACATTTTATTCTTTCCTTTGTAAACCAAAAAATAACAATAAACCTAAAAACTAAACTGTTTAAACTGACTAAAAATCTGTGAGCGTGTGGTTTTTTTACACAATAATCTGATGACACTTTCACCAATCCTCCACGTCCTGTAGTGCAGCGGTTTCTCTTATGCTCTTAGACCTCTATGGAATACACAAATGGAACTGGTACTTCACAGCTGTACAACCTTGTTCATGTACTTCATTCAATTCATCCACACACACACACACACACACACACACACACACACACACACACACACACACACACACAGCTGGCCTCAGATGTGAGGAGGTCTGTTAGATTATACTTACTGGTAATCAAAGGATCCATCCTGGTCTTTCTGATCTACCTGGTCCAAGGGGAGATCTTTTTTCTCACGCACTGAGGAGAGAACCAAAAAAATGCATTTTCAGCATTTTACAAAGAGCTCCAGTGAGGTCATTGACCAACAGCATCAGCCACATGTTAAGGGATCAAAACGTCTTCTGTTAGTCGCTTTTCAACGTTTGGCTTCAACCTTCATTTATTAAACTGTTAGCGAGCCCTGTGCCCTACTCATCCTCTAATATACTTTACTGTATATAAACGGACTGAGTGCTACTCTCACAGCTCAGTACAAGAAATGACTGTGATCTGCCATCCTGCAATAACAGGATATAACACAAGAGGCAGCTTGCAGCAAGACGGCAGCAAGACATAACATCAAAAAACTGTCATTAAATTTGAAAACTTCAAAAAGAAAAATGTGTCTGACAGAGCCAGGACGGTGCTGGGCAAACCTGAGGAAGCTACAAGAGAAATGCGTTGATCGCTCACAATAAAATATAGTAAAGATATTTTCAGTGTGCCTAGACTTATGATTTATTTTTCATGTTATGATCCTGCAGCTGTGCGCACCTGAGAACATGTTGTTTACCCTGTTGGGCATTTAGAGCCAGGAAGATGTTGGATACTGATATAAAAGGGAAGACATGAACTGTTTACCAATAAGGCTGCAATAAAGAGAATTTATAGCTGGAATAAAAACAGACCTTTCCTATGTGGATGTGCAGCATCTTTGCACAGCTACTCCAAATCCTATAAGACTATACATGATCTCAAATACCTTAACAAAGAATATTTGACATTATGATACGACATTCTCAACCATTTCTTTGTGATGACATCATTTCTAAATCAACACATTGGCTTATCGATATATCAGCTGAAGTCAGGTGTTCATTAAGGCCTAGTCCACACGTAGGCCGCTATTTTTGAAAACGCTTTTTCTGTGTGTTTTGGCCTTTTTAAAAACTCCTTCCAGGTGACGGAGAAAACTGAGTTGTGTTCTTGTGACGTCACACTGTGCTCCGGTTTCTCCTCCGTGTGAAATCATTGTGCGACGCTGTCACTTTTGTTGACATGAGATTAGTGCGATGGCAGACGTGACCAAACTAGCGCTGGTGCTAATGTTGCTAACTGGACTTTTTACACGCTCACACATACATAAAAGCCGTAAAAGCGTCTTTGAGTATTTTGAAAAGCGCTATATAAAATGAATACATTATTATTATTATTATTATTATACATACACAGTTACTGTCTCACTATGTTGACGAGCAGCGACATCTGATTGAACTACGGAGGTCACTGCTGCTTCATGCAACACTCTGACCACACAAACCCCAACGCCAACGTCTGCATTTGGATGAGACCCGGTCAGACTTTGGGTGGTGGGACAACTTTGAAAGTGAAATGGTTATGCAAAGGAATGGCGAGAAAATGTTCCCATGTCATGGACATCGTTGTTGGTGACAGTACGTTTTTTTTTTTCATTTTAAGATGTTTTTGAAAATCTGAGCATGCCTATGTGTGGACTAGGTCAGATATTAAACTTTTTTTTGTGTAGTATGGATGAGGGAACGCAGTGCAATATGAAGCATAACCAAAGAGGCCTGTTTCAGAAGCAGTGTTATAACATTGGGCTGGGTTTAAAGACGTGTCAGTGCTTTGGTCAGTGCTGATAATATGCCTTTTTTATTTTAGTTCAAATCTTTATTTGGCTTAGTACATCACCAGCTGTTAGTTTGTTGAAGCATCACACACGGGAAACCCACCTAGATATTTTGCGCAACCAGTTACGCAACTGCGACCTAGACATTATAGAAACTGCAAAACATTAACATGACTCTGATTTCTGTTTAATTACAGATCACAGCTCACAACATGACAGTTTAAGATGATGAATGTTGATGTGAAGATGTTCATGTTTCTGTGCTGCAGCCTCAGGGTTACCCTTACCTGGGTATTTGCCTCCGCGACTCCTCTTGATGAAGCAGACGATGAGCAGGATCAGAATGATGAGGGCGATGGCACACATCAAGCCAATGAACCAGCCCTGGGTGGCGATGTCCACCTGGTCTATGTAGGCTGGAGACACACAGAACACACACACACAGAAAGAGAAAAGAGCAACAACACAGTGAGTTTTTGTCCTGCACCATGGTGAGTCAATCTGCTTCCATCCCAGAGCGCTCAGCAGAGGTCAGCAACGTCCCAGAACCAACAGGTCATTAAGCTCATATCTGCCATACAAAGGATCCAATACCATGACAACAATGAAGTGCACTGTCATCCCAAAAGTGTCTAAGATTACGGTTCATTGTTGAAAATTATTGTTTCATCTAATACAGCAGACAGATTCCAAAGTCAGCCAACATTTTTCACCAGTTTCCACAAATTCAAATCCACAAAGAGTTTTTTCTAGATACGAGCACAGAAATGAATCACTGTGACAATATCATGTAATAAAAAACAAGCATTCAAAATAAAGCTGAAAGGCCATGTCAGACGTCCCCAAATACATCAGTGTGTGGTAGAATCAGCTAAAACAGAATATAGAAAAACTGGTATTTCAGCCTCTGATTTGAAGTCCAGTAGAGTCACTTCTTTGCTTTTCTCCCGTCCCATTTCATAACCGCAATGAGTAAAAAATATATTGTTCCTTCCATGTGCATAATATTTGAATTCAGTTGCAGAATGCAGTTGTCAATTATAATAAGTAACAAGCAATAAAGATCTTCTTCAGCACCAAAATGATACTTCATATACCCATTACGTCCATGCACACTATTCAACAAAGAACCAAGATGTTCATTGTCTTGTCATGTCAAAAGTCATTTTGCTTGCTTTGCAGAAATTTGAGTTTTGATTTGAATGTCAGTTTTGTAGAAAGTCAAGTTTCATCTCACAGTGTTCACCTTTTGGAAGAACATACATGCATTCATCAAACAAAGCATAAAAACTCTGAGCTGAGTTACTGCAGATACAACAACAGACAAACTTGCACCCTGAGTGGCCCATCCAGCTGGAACAACGGTTCCACCATGGCCAGGCGGGGTCTCACCTGGTTTGGTCTTAAAGGTGATCGTTTTGCTGCTGACGCTGTTGAACTCATGGGAGTAAACCCTCAGATGGTACGTGGCGCCCATGATCAGATCCGCCACTGAAACGGGGGGCGGTTGTTTCATCGGTACAACTTTCACCGACTTGTCGCCTTGGAGACACAAGAGAGGGGCCAATCACACTCCAGGGGGTGTGGCCTTGTGGTTCCACAACAACAACTGTGCTTGCTAACAAAGGTAAAGGCATCACAATGCTATGGCGACTAGTTTCTCTGAGTGATAGGAGGGTTACCGAAGTGAAATGAGACTAATAACAATGCATTGCCAACCCCAATCATATTTAGAGGTCAGTCCAGCTGACAAATGTTGGTTGATTTTCCTTATTTTAAGACTACATTTTTCTAAGGGAAATTTCTTCTCAAGCCAGCTGCACCATGTGGGGTCCACATGGATTGTACTTTTGGGCTAATCTTATGTATTACATCTGGTAGCTAACTAGAACTGTAACATGTTTTCCAAGGCCAAAGCCCAGGTGGGTTGATGAACAGCCTTGAACAGACTGCACCAACAATTTGGCCAATACAGTCCCCATGTTTGTTGACCCAATGGACTGATCATTTCTGGTTGAGGTCTTCATAGCTCTATCAGCGCCCTAGAAGCTGAGATTCAACTCTCAACCTTCAGGATAGAGTCGATGTTTTACCAATGTCAATTCATTTAATGTGTGCCAGGTTGCACTGTATAACTGCAAGTCCCAGGTCTGTCTATTATTTTGTGTCATTTCTGATTCGGATTCATGAGATGGCTTGGCTTTTGCAGCTCATGAGAGAAACATCCTGAATAGCTCTCTGATTTCTCTTCTTGGAAATGAAATTAATCTGTAATAGGCTGGGAAACAGTGAGTCAAAAACATGATCAGATCTCAAAACAAATTTAACAGGTCTCAGGACTTCCTCTTTTTCTTGGGTTACACTGGGATCTTGGGTGGCAAAGCATTGTTGGTCTCAGTTAATCACAGCCCCACACTTAAATCCACGAGGTGAAAACAATAAACCAGCAGCAACACTCTGCGTCTTTCTGGTTGAAAGACGTGTCAGTCATGACATGGCCGAGCTATGAACATGACTCCGAGTGCGGTGAGAGGAGGTGGTGACGTCATGCACCATGCTATCAACCGTTTCAGCAGGTTGATGGTATCCAGCAGAACTCATTCCAAAGCCATGCTGTTAATACAAGTCCTTAAACCAGCCAAACATCCAACGCGGACACAAGAGAAGACATGCCTTTCTTGTTTTTGGAGACAATGTTTAGTATTACGATGTAATACGACAATATTAGTATATTCAGTTTAATGCAAGAACAACTTGATGGCTTATATGCACATCACAGAGACTTCTAAAAGTTTTATATTTATCTTACTACAAAGTTTTCTGCTGTTTCTTTTTAAATTTATTTATTTTTCTGTGTCTATGATTATGGTCAATAAACTTGAAACCAAAGGATAATGGCTGTGGAAATGTTTTCATAAAAAAACTGACTACATTTTGGAATGTCTGAAAACTTTGGTTACACTTGGGGTTAAAATCTAAGCAGACCCCTTGCCTTACTCAAGCTATGTCAAGTAATGTCAAGTATTGTCACAAGAATTTTATCAGCACAGGTTAGAGTCTAAATCTAGCTGCTCATTTCCCTCTGCAAAACAATTTTGTTTATCTTTGCAATACAGGGTTTTCTTCTGTCATGCCACCAAAGCATCAGCCTGCACCTAAAACCCATTCTGACAGACATGCAAGAACACCTGCATCAGTAAGTAAGAGATGGGGGAGGATGAAGGGAGGTGGATGAGAGTCAGAGGCTCCATGCCACTCTTTTTCAGAGTCAGAGTTTTTAAACTTTTAAAGGGAAAAGTGTTGGAGCAATGGAGGCCTCTAGATCAGTTTCATCACCCCTCTGTCCTCCCTTCCTCTCTCACTTTCTCTTTTTCAACATTCAGACATCAAAAAGTGTGAAAGCCATTTCCCAAATACTTGTAAAATACATCCTCCCTTCTTTCCATCCTTGATGAAAGATCACAGACTTGTGTTGAATTGGTAGAAAGCAACAACAGAGAGTATACAAGCGCCAGACTGACCAATCTCAACCAGCTCTGAATCCCAGAAAAGGAGGGGTGATGTGTTTTGTAGAAACAGAGTGCTCCAAAGCGTTCCAAAGCAAAAGCGAGTGGTTATGGAAGCGTATTGATGGTCGAGGGAGTGAAACATTTAAGCAGCATTTTTAGAAAAAGCAAAGCGAGTTCATTCACAGTGCTGGTCCAACCAGAGCCATTCAAAGCCAGGCAGCATGTTGAAAAGAAACCATAGTGACGGTGCGCTGAACAGGAAGTTATTAGTGACATGATGACGGTCAACATATTCCAACATGAAGAGACGAAAGAGAGACAGTAGATGTAAGTCAGTAGATACAAATATCACATCAATAAATAAATAAAAACCACCGTGCCAACAGTTCAGCAACTGCTGCAGGAATTAAAGGTCATCTCTGGGGGGAATATATTTACATAGTCCTCTTTCCTTCCTAATTTTGTGACATTTACCCTTTGTGTTCTCACCTTGCTTTTTCTCAAACTTGATTGTACTGTCAACAAATGGCTTCCCTAATGGAGCTCTCTTAGATTGTGTTGGGAAAGGATAAGTAAAGACACACTTCAGGTCTGTTTGAAAAGGTAATGATTACCTAAGAGACACTGGATTATTCTTGAGTAATTCCATTCAAAGTTATTCCAATTCCTCAAACTTGATCCATATACTGTGGATAAGAGGTGGGTGCAGCCTCAAGGATAGAAAAGTGTATTCAATGCCAAAAGGCATTTAATCTGTATTCTTTCTACTGGCCAGCAGTGGGAAACTACTCTGATTGCAGAAGAGAATTCTTTGTTGTATTTTCAAAGATTTGTTTGTTGGCTTTTATGCCTTTTATTTGACAGGACAGTGGATAGAGTACTGTAGGGAATTGGGGGGAAGAGAGTGGGTAAAAAGATGCAGGAAAGGAGCCGCAGGTCGGACTTGAACCTGGGCCCGCCTGCTTGGGCTTAACCAAATTAAAAGGCTATTAGTGCCCTGCTAAAGAGAATTCTAACAGTGACCCTAACTATGAAGTAATACTTTACCACTGTTAACATTTTATGATGAATTTTGGTGTCAGACGTTAATTTCAAGTCTGCCAAACACAGCATGCTGTCCACTTTGGGGATTATGGTCTCGTTGCAAAATAGATGATCAGAGTATAGGGCATACTTAATAGTTTGGTACCTTTGATTGACAAGTTGCTACAAAAGTGCTCTGTCATTAAGAGAAGAGTTGATTCAATGTGAATCTCTCTTTGTTTGGTTCCAGCCAAAGGCCAAACTTCAACCTTCAAAGATTGTCAACAAATCATTGGGTGACATTACATTGGCTACTTCCACTTTTTATATATAGTCCATGAAATGAACCTGACAGTGTGTCCACATTGCCTTTCATATTCAGTCCTTTTTTAAATTACTCAAAGCCCCTTATAGGTAAGCTAATGTTCTTGAAAAAAAAAAACATTAAACTAATCTAGTCTTTGTCAAATTCTGGATTTCTTATAAAACAATTACAGTTCTTTTTAAGCTACTTTAATCAGTTTTGTGATTAGTTTTTTTTTTTGGTGGATAGAACTTTGGGATAAACCAAACCAATCAGGAATTTTTAGGTTCTTAATCCAAAAACAGTAGCTTGTGAGAGACCAACATGTTCTGTATCTGATCTATAGGGTTGCCGATGGTTCCCTCTCTGTTCATTGCTAAAACCAAAAAATGACATTATACATTTGACCCAAAAGCCAAATGATAGGGGGGCTTTTCGAAGACTGGTCAAGTGCTGGACCTTGAAGTTTGGGAGAAAGAGTGGAGTTAACTTTCATAATCACTGTTATTTGTTCTTTTCTGCTCCTATTCTTTGTAACCTGTGATGTTTTAGGTTCAAATTGATCTTAAGCTTTCTATAGCGCAAGCTGGGCTTGGTCTGGTTTCTTACTGTCCAGTGTGAACTCTAGCACAAACTCGCTGCTGCCGGCCGGGAAGTTGTGTCTCCAGTTGACGTTAACGTCGTTAATTTCAGGCTCCACCGTCAGATTCCAGATGTCCAGCCCAGGGGCCACTACACAAGAGGGGGGGATCAGGGGTAAAGGGTTGGGCAAGGAGCAGAGAGGGCACAGTTACAACAACCTCACACGGGGCCCCATTTAGACTTATATATGGTATTAGCACCATTGGAGTCTTCCTACCAGAATGACCAATTTGTTCAGGATCCACTCAAAACCAGAAGGAAACTTAACATGTTTATGGACAGAAAAAATGTCCCAAGAAATTTAAGGTGATTTCCCAACACCTGAAACACTTTGTTGCCATGTTTACCTCTGAGTTAGAGTGGACGTCAGTGCTAATTTACCCTAAAAACTGAAGAAGACATGAGTTTCTCCCAAAATCACAAATTAGCCTGCCTCCATTTTCCATTGTATGTTTAAGGCTACGCTTTCCAAGAACTTTACAATATTCGACATCAAATTAAAAAGTTTGGATTCTCACTTCCTGACCAGGAGGATATTTGCTGGCTACATCCCAATATTCTTAAGTAAATTCCTTTTTGTACAGCAGGAACGGCACAGCGTATTGGAATGCAGCCAGATGTAGTTTCCTGTTTCGTCAGGTGGGAGAAGACCTTTTGATTCCAATAAAGTACCGTTCATGGTCAGCTACAACTCGACAGACAGTAGAAACCAAAATGGGACAACAGCATGTACCCAACACATTTTGATCTATACGCTTGGTGGGGACCAGCACAGGAGTTGTGGTGGTCGTGGTCGCCTCGGTTGTAGTGGTGGTGGGGGTTGTGGTGGTGGTTGTAGAAGGAGTAGTCGTGGTCGTAGTTGTAGAAGTCGAGGTACTAATGGTTGTAGGAGCGATGGTAGTAGGAGGATGTGGAGCGGGAGGAGGAGTAGGGGTGAACTCTGAAGCCAAGGAGGCGTCGGTAAGCTCGACTACAGGAGGCCGAGGTGGGAGAGAGCAAAGGGTTAAAGACCAGTAGGAGCAGGAACATAAGACAGTCAAAGACACTGACACACATCAGAGAATTCAATGATTATGGAGCTCAATTACACAATGATTTCCCATGAAGCAGCAGCAGCACTCGTCATCATCATCATCCAATAAAGAATCAAAATGTTCTAGTCATTGTTTCTCACTTCATCTCTGCTGGGATCCACGAACACACCATACATTTAAATGTCACTGCTACCAAGAGGAAAATCTCTGTATAGAACATGTACTGTGTGCATTACAAATGAGTAGGTAGTTCTCATTTCAACATGCTGAGCATCATGTCAGACTGACAAATATCCAAGTGAGTCCTAACCATGATCTAAAAATCAAATTTTGGTTGAAAACAGGCTGAAAACAATTTGGTCCATCAAAGACCTCATTGCAACCACTTTATCAACCAGCTAAAATATAGTAACAACATCAACATGTTACAGAAAACGATTCTTAAACTTAAAAACTTTAATAATCTGTTCATTGTAGGTTTACAAGGAGGACAAAATAATGATTTCAGCGTCATTTCTCCAAAATAATTTTGCAGTAGTTTGTATGAATCCTGTCTTCGCAAAGACATCATCTCAGCGTATTTTAACCTTCATACAAGAACAGTTTGGGTATATTTTGTGGCCAAAGCCATTGAACGGCAGACATACTGTACATGCAGATAATTCTCAGATTAAATCCAACTCAATGTCTTGATTTTATCATGGTGTAGTTAACGCTCTGATCAGTAAAACAATCAATTTGCCACAGTCTGGGATGCACCTTGTATATCGCTGGTTATATGTGTGTAAATGCGTCATGAATCATGAAGCAGTTTCACGATGAATTAAGGTTTAAAAGTAGATGTTTTTTACTAAATGTCCTTAAATAGTCAGTGAAAAATAGTTCACTTGTGAACAAGTTTGGAACGTTTTTTCCAACAGTGACCACACATTTTTCAAATTTGAATGGAAAAATGCGCAGTAAGATGTTTACTTTTTCAGAGCAGGGTTCACAAATTTTTTGACCAAGGGCCACTTTCTTGTGAGTACTGAGGTAGTTATGCATATAGTATTTATAGCAGACATCAAGATTACACTGGCATGGAAAATTTTGAACACTCTGCATTTGTCATGTAACACAACAGCACCCTCTTCTGGACATTTTGAGCAGAACATCCTTTACCCCTTCATGCTTCACTTTTACTGTACCTTGAAGTTGAGGTCGTCTCCGACCCATGAAGGCGGTGCTGAGGCCCCCCATGCAACCAAAATATTACCCCATTTCCAAACCCAAGCCCCACCGACATGCTTGTATCAGCAGGCTCGATGCCAAGCATGCCCTCAAACCAGCGTGCGAGGGGAAGAGAAAGTAGGACGAGATGATAGAAACATCAGCATGTTTAGGAGGTGTTACAGCCCAGTGAGGCAGACCGGTTCAGCCCAAAGATTCAAGTCACCTTACCTGCACTACCCAGTACTTTTAAGTACACCTGACTGGGTGAACAGAAGCCATGGACGAAGATGACAGAATGACATAAAAGCTCAGCAGCGAGGCGAAAAGGCCAATGAGTGAGTGTGCAAGCCAAACGCTAAGTATTCATCCCAGAAATGGTAAGAAAGTTGCATCATTCATAAAAATTTTTCTCCTGTCAGGGAATTGATGCATGAACGCATTCTTCTCACGTCTCATCACACACACACTTTGAAAACAGCAGCAGCATCATGACACTGTATCCAGCCTGAATGAATGAATGAAGAACACAAAAAGCAGTGTAGCTGCTTGTGGCAGACAGAGAGAAGCGGTGATGCAGAGAGATTGCTTTGTAAAACGTGCACCATCAGGGATTGGGTCAGAAATTAGAGGTTAAAAGTCAACATGAAGGCAGAGATAGCAGCAATCAGGGTGTGAGTCCTAATCATGACTTGTGTAAATGTTAAGTAGTGGATTTGATCTTTCTGATATCTTAAATTTTCATACAGCTGGGCCACATATTCCCTAAACTAGACGTGTGAATCAAACAAGGAGTTGCTGCATTTAAAGGCCTGAATGTGTCTTCAATCCCTGACAGCACAAAGCTGCAGACAGACAACAGCTTCGAACGCAATGGAAAGATGGAGGGATTCAGAAAGGCAGATGGAAGGATGAATAAAGAAAGAAAAATTGGTGTATCCAGCAGTTCAGTCCACCACTGTAGACATATAAATACACATTTGGATTTGTTGAGTGTGTAACTGAGCACTAGTTTTAAACTGTTTTGAGTTTGTCTCAGCCATCAGCTGTAATGACTCAATTCCATCTGTGAACTTCAAGCGAGGCTCATACCTTAAGAAAGTCGTTTTTTAAACTGACAGCCTCAGATTGTGATTGTTTGACAACATTACACAAAGGATCCTTTCAAACATAGACTTTAACCAGAGCCAACACTTAGATCGTTTTCTGCAAAGCAATGAAACATTCATTTTACCTTGCAGAACACAGGAGAGTTACTGCTCTACCTCTGCAGCTTTTATTTTTTCTTTGACTCTGGTGTTTTTGAATGCTTCATTTGAACTCATTACTATGAAGTTAGACTGCACTGCTGCTTAAGACGGACAGATAAAATGTCAGACATGGAGGGTGGTGCTGGTGGTGGATAAAGGCGACAGGCAGACAATCTGTTGCTTCTCTTTTCTTATTACCTAGCCCTGTAGTGTCAGTAAAGTTTTCTGCCAACAAAAAGAAGAGAGAAGGGGAGACAGAGGAGAAATTGGAGAGGTGTAAGCAGGACAACAAGAAGAAGAGCGGCTGACAGGTCAGATAACAGATATTCCCACACTTCATAGTATGTATATGTGTGATGTGTCCACGTTTTGAGATATCTGCTAAAAGTCCTGTTCACTAAGCGCCAAGGACCCTGACGTGGAAAGAGCTGTTCCTGTTGAAGTTTTGCTATTTTCATTTTGGTTGTGTGATCAAAAGAAACCAATTTACATTAAAGGTCCAATCAGTGAGATGTGTAGAGAGTAAAATGATAAAGGTATCTTACTATATGATCAGACATTAAGGAAACATGCTATGTTGAAGTGCTGGCTTCTCTGACAACAAAGCAGCAGCCAGTATGTCCTCCTTCTAACTTTAGATTCTGTTCCTGAATGCTCTGGATTTGTTTGGACCAGAGAAGGTAGGCGGTTTTAAGGCAACCCCCCACACGGCCGTTTTGGACGCCCCTCGGTTTGCCAGATATGAGAGCAGTTATCAGGTCAACAGGTGTTGCAGCGATGGAAGCGGGTCAAGAGAAGTGGTTCAGATAGAAGTGATTGTACCCGACCTAAAAAGCCTCTGCATGTTTCTAATAAGCTCCACGAGCAGAAACGTGCTCAAACTAGGATCAATATTGGAGATGCTTTTTGAAAAATGGAGAGAGGTTAGAACACAGAAAGGTTTACAGACCCATGCAGAGCTGGATAAACACTGAAGCTTCAGAGTCCACCACATGGTGACCTGAGTGAGCATCAACTCTAGAGAGGAGGAGGGGGGGAGACAGCTCTCTACAATGTTTAGAATTTAGACTGCAGTACCCATTTTTAACACTAGGTGTCAGAGTTACATATTGCTCCTTTACAAAAATGTGTAAAACTTTTGTATCCACTATCTAAAACTATCTGTGAGATGAAGGAGAAGTGAAAGGTGTAGGAGGACACAGCTGGCACTTCTCATATTCTTCTTCTAGTTCAACTCCAGGAATCTGTCTTTGCCCCGCTTCATATCAGAAATCATCTCTTCAAATAAAAGGACAAATCAAATTCTCAAGACGATTCAAAACATTTCTCTGGAAGACGAACCGGTTGAAACATTTTAAGCATCAGCGAGAGTAATAGTATTTTTGTGGGTTGTTTTGAAAAACACACACACCTTCATTGGCGAAGTGCGGCGACTCCTCTGCAAACACCTCCCCCGCTCCCACCTGTGTGAGCGCCGACAGGTAGAACCGGTAGCGGGTGGATCTGTCCGGCAGGCGCAGGGTGAACTCTGTCACGTTAGGAAAGAACGTCTCCAACTGAGGACGACCAGCTCGGGAGCCGTTAACTGCAAACACATTCACAAAAAGACAAGAGGGCAAATTTAATGACTAGACTATTATATGACTAATTATAACAGTAATTGATGAGCAGTTATTACACAAACTTTCACCAAAGTAGAGATAGCGCTTCAGCACGGTAAGGGCTAACTGGGGCTAGCTCACCAGCTGTCATTGGGTGAGAGGCGGGGTTACACCCTGGACTGTTCACCAGTCAATCACAGCGCTGACATATAGAGACAGACAACCAGCCACACTCACATTCACACCTACAGACAATTTAGAGTCACCAGTTAACATTTGTTAACTGGCATGTTTTTGGACTGGAGAGAACCCACACATGCACAGGAATCACCATACAGCCTTTCTTTCATCTATCAGTCATTCATCAAATCAGTATGTCTTGGAGTTAAGATGGAAATTTAAATTCACTTAAAATATTCCTGCGATTTTGGATTCATTACAAAAGGACAACCCCCCCCAAATTTATTTGTCCCCAGGGGGCAATTCAAAGGCACACAGAGCAGTAAATTAACAACAGTGCAAGTAAACGAAACATTTTAACCTAAATATAAAGTGTCAATTTAAATAGAACTTAAAGCTCAAACTTTACTTAAAATACAAAATATAAAAAGAGTAGATATAAGTGGACAGTGATCGGACTAACAGATGTAAACAGAACTATGTGCAGTAAACGAGGAATAAATATATATATACAGAGCTATGTGACAACAGCTGGAGCTGGCCTAGAGGTCTAAAGACTATAAAAGGACACGATGGAATACTGAACACAACATACTACTGAAACTTTGAATATATATTATACTTTGACCAATCAGAGCGGCTCACCTGTCCGGTACTTGAGCTGGTATCCAATCAGGATGCCGTTGGGCTCCAGAGGTTTGTCCCATTCCAGGTGAATGGTGTCAAAACTTCTGCGGTTTATCCTGAAGAACTTTGGAGCGTCCGGCACTATGAAAAACAGACACACACAGACAAACAGAAACACAGACAAAGAAAATTACACAAAGAACTTTAATATGAAGCTAAAAAGAGAAGTGGGATTTGAGAAGAACAGAGGAGGACAGAAATGCAGCTGCACTACCACATACAGCCACTAGAGGCTGACAAGCTCCACGTAGAGATCACCTCCAACAGTGCAAAGATATCTCTTGAAGTCTCAGCTCTCAGTCTTTCATATGCAGATTTAAAACATTTACCAAGCAAAGGATTTTTTGCACGTTTGTACAGCATCAGAGTGACAGTTAACATGTTGGGTGTTGAATCGTTTTTTTAGGGTTTCAGCCTTTATTACACTGAAAAGATGATTTCCACTTGATTATCGAAGGCTTCTAACCTCTAACTCAAATCTGGGGTACACTACTTCAGCAAGAAAAAGGTAGATTTGGGATTTTTTTTCACCATGAAAACGGTAAAAACTACTTCCTGAATATATGATTGTGCAGAGTCACACTTATGATGCATCTCGTTATAAAACTAACTCCATAATCTGCTATTCCTTTGCAATAAGCTTGCTAGCCTTAGCCTATGGAAGAATACACTTAAACATAAAGAGTGCAGAGACAGTTTGCATTGATGTAGGCTGCTGGGAATGTTTTCAAACCATTTCTGCATGAAGTCAGTGATGATACCAGAATTTAAGCAACTTCAAAATAAAAGCCTACCCTGAGCCTACATTTGGACTTTTTTGGCTCCAATCACAGAGATGAAAACATCATGGCAGCGCGTGTTCACCTGCATTCTGGATTACGATGCACATTTGGAAACCCATGTGTGTGGTATCAATACTTTAAGATGCAGTATTCCTTCATGAACTTTTCTGTTGCTTTCCTGCAACAACCTCAGGACTCACACGCTACCTCTGCCTCTGAACTCTCTAGCGACACACATTTCTCTCCTGGGTGTCACGCCTAAGTCACCGCAGCTGCGTCCTCACCTCCCTCCTTGGTGGTGAACGCCACCGTGTTGCTGCGCGGACTCTCGAAGCGACTGTTCGCCGCCACCATGAACATCTTGTACTGGGAGAAGGGCACCAGGTCGCTGAGGATGGCGGACGGCTCGGCGGCAGTGGTGTAGAAACCTTTGGTCTTCTTCTCCTGATTGACCGCCAGACCAGGAACCAGACTGGACTCACGCCAGTAATACAGCTATGGATTTAGAGGGGAGAGAAAAGAGTTAATGAAGGAGCAGAGCATGGAGAGAAACTCATCAGGGTCTATTTTTAGACCAGCTCTGCAGTCTGTCTTTATTAGAGAAACACAGCTAGGCTCACTCTGTACTCCTTGAACTCTCCCATGATGGAGTTCATGTCCACAGACTTCCAGTGGACGTTCCCCTTTGTGCTGTCCACCTTTGACACTCGCAGGTCAGTGGGAGCGTCGGTGGGCTCTAAACACAGGAGAAGGAGTGTAAAGATGACCTACAGCCTACATTTCTATATTCACTCATTCACTCATAAACCTGTTAAGTGTGCATGCGCTCACCGTCCTCTCCAGAGAATCCGATGACCACGTTGGACATGGGTCCAGGTCCATGGTCGTTCCAGCTCTGGATTTTGATCTCATAAGGCACGTAGGTTTCTGTGTTTTGGACGACATATTTGGACTCCACCGTGGTCACGTTACTCCACTCCTCCCCGGCGTCCTTCCGTCTCCACCACACGTTGTAGTAAAGGTTTGGACCGTTCCTCTCCAGGTCAAGCAGAGGCTTAAAAAAACACATAAATATTAGTATTTGACATGATTAAAGGCTTTATATGATTTTTCACACTTAAATATAATATAAATCAAGTATCTCCTCTGAAAATAACTCTGTGAGTCATGACTGTCTACAATGGGTGTAACACCCGAGTCCCACTGTCTGATGTTTTCAGAGTTTTCAGAGTCCTATCTTCACTTTGTTTACATCGCCGGGACGGCCGGCTGACTCCTCCCCTCATGTATAAAAGTTGTTTAATTGAGGGACTAGAGAAAAGAAGAATAACATACTGTACTCACTGCTTAACTGTGTTTCTAGATCACGCTCATTTCAGGTAAATTTACATGCAGTGTGAAGATACCAGCATAATAAAGATCGCTAGCATTAGCATGCTAACACAACAATGCAGCGCGAGTTGTTTTGGTTTCATGCTGGTGCTCAAGGACGACATCTGCTGGAACAAAAAATCGCATATAAAGCCTTTAAAAATTGACATGGTGCAGCTAAGAGAAACTTTTGTTTTGAGTTGTTTTTGGCTCCCCCCTGTGGATGATCGCTGCTCTGAACATGAAGCTGCGTCTTTTTAACTTAAATGAATCTTTAATATTTGTCTGCTCTCTTTGGATTTGGCCTCTCCTCTCTTTAGACACAGATCGGTTTGTTTGGTCATGTTTATTGTGGTGAGCAGGTAAAGGACACTTTATAAAAATGATGTTGTTCTGCACACGTCTTACCTCCCATGTTATCTCCATGTTGTCCTTCTTGGAGCCCCACCCCTGCAGACCTCTGGGGATGGCATCGGGGGCTTTAAAAAAAAAAAAAAAAAACACAAAACACTCTCGTTAAACGACATCACCTCCAACAATCTCCAACTTCAGTGCGACTTCTGCACTTTGGTCCAACATGTCTAAACGCTTCAGAAACATCAGAGCTACATCGTCGTGCTCCTCACCCGCTCCGCTGGTCTGGTATCGAGGCGAGGGGCGGCTGGGCTCGCTCAGGCCCACAGAGTTGATGGCGATGACTCTGAACTGATAGTTGACATACGGGGAGAGCTGCAGGATGACAGAGTTGAGGTCTCCGGGGTAAGAGGACAAGTTCTGCCACCGGCCCGGCTCCCAGCGGTCCTCCTCAAACTGGACCAGGAACTCTATGGGGGACACACAAACTGGCCTTTAAAAAAACGGAGCTTTGAATTACTAGAAAAGTGAAGCATTTAGCAGCTTTTACGCTCTTCATGTAAAGTCATTTCATCCCCTCTTCATGAGCCCAAAGAATTAATTTAACCAGCCTTTCTATAAATACACATTATCATTATTACTTAATGAGTTAAAGATCCACTAATCCCAGTCCTCTGATACATTAAAACAGCAGCGTTAAAACCAAAGGAAATGTAGCATCCGCACATTATGACCTCACCCATAAGCTCAAAAACTCTGACTCTCAACCCTTTCCGCTTTCCACAATCCCCCTGAAGAACGAAACTGACGGCTATGTTAGGAGACGATGAAATGGATTAAAGCTGAACCCGATCTGTGAAAGCTGTTTCACCTGACGTGTTTTTGGGAAACTGTTACATAAAGGGGATTGAATCGTTCACATGCAGAAGGATTTACGACAAAGCCTCTGCATGTTAGGACTTTACCCCGGCTTTTTGACTTCATGGCGCTGGCACTTTTTGAACCTGGATAGACTGATGACATGGTGTTCAACGGGAGGTTATGTTTAGCTGTTAGGATTTTAAATCGGTGCTAAATGAGGTGCTCTTCTTTAAGTAGCTCTCTACCTGACTAAATTATAAAAAGTAACGCTTCAGTGTGTGCATGCATCCATCACAGAAACCTTCATGCATTCACTAAGAGATGCAGACACTCTGAACACGCTGAAGTCTCTAAAGTCTAGCTAATGACTACTAATGTTGAACTTATAAATAAAACCTGTTCAGGAGAGAAGTGTGTGTGTATACTGACGTGTGACCGGACTCCTGTGGTCGTTTCCGGGGATCCAGGTGAGGCGAACGCTGCGTTCAGCTGGATCTGAGAGATCCAAATCTGTTGGAGGGTCTGGACGGTCTGCAGAGAAACAGGAAATAACCTCAACAAAACATTGTGTACAACTAGACGGAGAGAAAAAAAACATGCAGGAACATGCATACTGCGAAACATCTGACTCTACAGGGTCATTTATTCTCATTTTTTTTCATCACAATAAAACCATCAAATCTTCAAATTAAGGGAGCTGAGTTTCAAAATCATGAATTTGAGATGATTCAAGAAGTTGTTGATGAATGAAAGAGGATAAAACCAGGAGAAAAGAGAAAAGAGCTTCTCTTCTGAAAGGAGTGGGATTAATGGACCAAACTGGATTAACGATTTAGAAATGAGATTAAACAACCCAACAGGATGGATTTTGGTGCATGCATATTTAAAATCCATTGTGTATTAAAAACTGTATATCTGCTTTCAAACACCCATTGAGACAGAACAAATATGTTTGGCACAAATAAAAAACATTGTTAACAGAATAATGACGAGAATGTAAACACATAGCAGAGAACAAACAGTGAAGTTATAAGAAGATAAAAATGATCAGAAACCAAAAGAAAGGAAAAGAAAAGAAAAAGACTTCCACCCGAGCTGTGTGTTACCTGGAGGGAAGGCACTAGAGATTGAGGGGTTGAGGGAGGCTTCCTCTGTAGGGGCGGGGTCAAGGACCAGGAAGTGGGTATAAAGGTTAGAGTTTACAGGTTAGTCTAGCAACCAATCAACAATCAGCAAGGGAGCACAATGGTTAACATGTCTTTTAGTACACATTTGATTAATACGATTAATGCCAGTCAGAGTCACTAAACTCTGATTTGAGACCATCGTGGTGATTTCATCTTTTTCACATTTGAGACTTTTGCTTTGACGACGATCTTTCAGACGCTGATGTGAGCCAGATGTTCATTACATGTAAGGCTCTCTTTCTGTGTTTCTAAGCAGAGCGAGTGATTGACAGGAGACGCTTCTCATGACGGCTAAATGAACAGGTTTGAGGTATTTCCTCTGGATGTGTCAGATTGTCAACAGATATCTCATGCACAAGATTGGAATTGGATGCAAGACATTATGATATCAAAGTGAAGAAGAACTTTGAGTCTTTGGGCAAAAATGTCCTCGTCTTTTAAAGGACCAATCTGTAGGATATCTACGGAGTGAAATGATAAAGTGATCTTACTATCTGATCAGACATTAAGGAAACATGCTGTGTTGAAGTGCTGACTTCTCTGACAACAATGCAGCAGCCAGTATGTCCTCCTTCTAACTTTAGATTCTGCTCCTGAATGCTCTGGATTTGTTTGGACCAGAGAAGGTAGGCGGTTTTAAGACACCCCCACACGGCCGTTTTGGACGCCCCTCGGTTTGTCAGATATGAGAGCAGTTATCAGGTCAACAGGTGTTGCAGTGATGGAAGCGGAGCAAGAGAAGTGGTTCAGATAGAAGTGATTGTACCCGACCTAAAAAGCCTCTGCATGTTTCTAATAAGCTCCACGAGCAGAAACGTGCTCAAACTAGGATCAATATTGGAGATGCTTTTGAAAAATGGAGAGAGGTTAGAACACAGAAAGGTTTACAGACCCATGCAGAGCTGGATAAACACTGAAGCTTCAGAGTCCACCACATGGTGACCTGAGTGAGCATCGACTGTAGAGAGGAGGGGGGGAGACAGCTCTCTACAATTTTTTGAATTTGGACTGCAGTACAAATTCGTCATACACAGACCGTAAGGGCTGGAATCTTTTATTGCGCGATTACTTTGGCTTTTGACCTTGACTTCCATAATCTAAAAAAACTATCCAAGTGGACTTTTGTGTTTAAGGATTTATTTCTCTGTTGCTGAAACATTGTGCTCAAAAGAAAAGGAATGATTAGCTGGGACCATTTGCCTGTTTGTAGAAGACAGCTTCAGCAAAGATACGCAACTAATATGGAACTAGAGATATGCAACTCTTTGTCCAAGGGCCACCAAAAATGGACGATCCTCAAAGCTGCAGGACTTGTTCATGTGGTACACTGGCTTCATGCAAAAAGTCTCAGATGTCAAAGTGATGGTCACACAGGATGCTCAAACTGAGTGAACAGCACAGCTTCACTCAACACTTTCTACTCAGCACTATATGATCTAAACACGCTGCATGCAGAATCAGTGAGAGTACATTAAAGCTACGCTACTTCAGTGTTTTAGTAACAACAGTAACAAAAGCAACAGAGGAATATAAAAGAAGATATCCATGTGAAGGCACGAAGCTGAAAAAACAGTAGAGTCAAGAAACTGTCCAAGACGTGTATGTGTGTGTGTTACAAAAGAGGGATAATGGAGGCGTTAAAGCAACAACATGTAACTTTTCCACTTTTAAATTGTCGCTTCAAAGGTCGATTTAGTCGTATAATGACTTTCAACAGGGAGAATGGCGTCTCTTTGATGTCTACAGCGCAGCACGATTGTCTGTTTACTGCACTATGTAACTCTGGCAGTGGGTCAAGGTCATCTAAAGAGAAGTGTGTATGGCCTTACAAGACCACTTCACACAGCAGCCTACAAAGCAGCGAGTTAGCCCGTCTCTGTACGGTTTGATACAACGGCTGATGCTAAGAGGAAGCGGACGGAGACGGATGAAGCTAAGAAAGAAAAGAGAGAGAGCGAGCGAGGAAGAGGCCGAGCGTAAATCCCTGCAGATATTACTCAGAACAGATTAAGATGCAACGTTAGCATGTATCGTTATTGATGTCATCAATGTACAGTACAGTGTAGCCGTTTAGCCACAGCATTAGTCGTCATGGTAACAGTTGAATACACATACACATAACCCATGTGCCAAAGGTTTGCATACATTGTGCAATGTAGAAACATATTTGTTCAGAATCTGACAATATTACTTAACCTTGTCAGTCGACGTGGTTGTTAATAATGTCTACTTGTAAACAAATGCACGTTCAGGCGTCCAGCACTGTGTGTCTTATGAGAGTGCAGTTGCACTCAGAGACCTTCAGAGGGCGCCAAAGCGCACCGAACTAAATTGCTACATGTTGTTGCTTTAAGTGCTTTTTCTTAACTTTAGTGTTTCTGTTTTTTTTAAACGCTTTGATAGATCATTTAGAGTGAGGACACGTCAGGGTCCAGAAAAGGTCGTATTCTGTCTCTGTTGTGTACCTAACACAGTGAGGCGGGCTGAGGACGAGTCCTCGTCTATATCAGATTTAGCAGTGCAGGTGTACGTCCCCTCATCGCCCTCGTTCACATTTGGGATGGTCAGCGTATCCTCGTTTTTCTTCAACCTGGGAAACAAAGATTACAGCTAATGAGATGAATCAGTCATTGGATCCTAGCAGTGTTGTGGAATCATATTTACAATTTAAAAACTACCAAAGGAAAAAAACTGGCTGAGTAAAACAATGCTTTAAAAGGTAGACATTGGCAGTGTGTACGTGATAAACATATATTAGATAATATAATATGAGAGGTCACACGCCTGCAAAAAGTTTCAAATAGTTAAATAAATTGTTAAATTGGTTAAATCGTTAGCTTCTTTCTTTTTTTTTGCCTTTGGGGCTCAGACGTGGTCTCTGATTTTTTGGCTTCAGCAGAGACATTCAGAGATGTAGGTGAGCTGTAGGTGTAGGTGCTGTTACCTCCATCCCATGTGGAGAGGCTTGTCGTCCTTCAACCACGTCACGGTGACGGAGAGGCTGGGGTCGGACGTCACCTTGCAGTCGAAGCGAGCCGTGGTTCCCCTGATGACTGTCTGGTGCTCCGGCGCTCGAACGATACGAGTCGCTTCTACGTTGGAGTGAAAATGTATCGGGGAGGAATCAGTGAGAGGTGAAAGTGTGTGTGGTGAGTGGTGAACAGACTCATTTAAACAAACATCGACATCATCGTAATGAAGTTAGATATCAACGTAGTTTGTGTTTACAGTATGTTACTGTAAAGGCCATTGGACTGAAGGCACAACAGATGGGAATGTAATCCACAAGCTGCAGACTGTTTGGCACAAGGAAAGAAAATATTTCACACGTTTCATATTCCTGTGGGAGTCCATAACTCCCAGCGTTAAGCTACACGGTGACATCACATTGTGTTCCCTTATACTCACTCAGTGGCCATTTTCCTGAGACACAACATTCAGGGTAACAAGCTCAAATGGTGTGAAAGGTTTGTTCTGCTGGATTTCAGGTTTCAAGTCCTTTAGACGTAGAGAACGAGACCATTTACATCCGTTCAGTGCTTCTAAATAGTACTGTTATAGAGACCGGTCTGGAGACTTTTTGAAGGTCTCAGTCTCGTCTTGGAATTGAAAGCGTTTTCACTCGGTGTCAGACTGGGCGGACTTTAAAATGAGTCCGGTCCAGACCACCACTGACAGGCTATTTTTCCACATCTGTACTGTGATTAGAGGAAAACACCTCTTTCTAAAAGAAGTAATAACTTCAAGTTATTCATAATTTGGATTTGTATCCCCTGGTTACGGTCTAAGTGAGTGGCACGCCCACTCCACACAAGATTGATGTGTCTTGGTCTTGTCTTGGTCTCGGAGCACTGTTCTCGGATATGTCTCGATCAGTGTGGTCTTGAATACAACACTACAACACAACTGCAAAGGCAGGGATACCGTCCCACCCTGAGAGTGATGTCAGAGGAAAATGGCTGAATATGTTGTATAAGATGTATACCAAGTTCTGGTTAGGGTAGGGTGCTGATGAGGTGTAACGTCTGACCTTTGACTTCCAGGCGGACCTGGTTATCGGCCTTTCCCAGGATGTTGTTGGCCACACAGGTGTAGGTCCCCTCGTCCTCTGCTCGGGCCCGCCTGATCTCCAGGGTGCCGTTGATGTAAACCCGATACTGACCTCCATCCAGCCCGCTGCCCTGCCCGTTCTTAAACCTACACAGAGAGAAAAAAACACGAGGACACGGCTGAGAAACTTAAATGATGAACTCCATTTAGTGCCTTGCTAAGAGATGCAAAGAGAATGGTTTTCAGAGGTTGATGCCTGAATCAACATTTTTGGGATGTAAGCAAATAGAAAGGATCTCAGACACTCACCAGCGTAGGACAGGCAGAGGAGAACCAAAGAAAGGACAGTCCAGGAAGGTGCGGTTGTTCTCGATGACCCTGATCAGTTGGTTTTTAGGTCCCAGCATCCTCGGAGGCATGTCTTAAAGAAAAGAGTGTGTCTACGTTGATAAAGTGAACTTTAAGGGGTTTAAACTGAATCCAAGTGGTTTGGATGAAGTGAACTTTCCCAGTTTATTTGTCTTTGTCTTCTTTCTCTGTTTCCATGACAGAGATTCTGAATGATTGGAAGAAAGACCTGAGTCGATTCCAGCTAACTTTTATTAATATGCATAATCCAATAAAGGCCAATTGGGTTGAATTAATATTAATCCACCAGGATTCATCCTATCCTAGCTATCATAGGGCGAGAGGCGTGGTTACACCCTGGACTGTTCATTAGTCAGTAAAGAAAAAAAGTTATAAATAAGAATAGATGCATTTAAAGGGGGATTATTAGGATACAGACATTTCAGATTTGCACGTTGGCCTTCTTATCCAAGGTGAGATGGGAGACTCTAATCAATCCAGAGGGAGATCCAAGGATGGGTTTGGCCTAGCTTAGCACAAACGCTAACAAATAAGAGACTTCACCTTCATGCAAAGTCAAAATAAATTCTCTGACAACTTCAAACCTGTGCATGTTTTTTTGGCAGAGTAAGTTGGACCTTGAGTTGACCCCATGCAACTATAAGACTTCCTGCAAACATGAAGTTGCAGAAGCTAAAAATAGCAAAAGAGTGTTCATGTTGAAAAAGTGTTTATAGAAAAATGTGTGGGCTAAAGACCAGTGTGACAACACGTGTGGATTAAAAGTAATGTGTAAGTATTTCACGCCGCACAATCAATGAAATCCCGACAACCCAATGGGTATATAGACAACCTTCTCATTTTCATTTTGGCTACACCAACTGGTGAAGAGAGAAAACAACTTCCTGTGACTCACCGAGGACGCTGACCAAGGCGTTGGCCAGCAGATAGCCGTGCTGGTTGGACGCGTTGCACTGATAGACGGCGCCACTTCCCATCTGCACCGAGCGAAAAATGATGGTGTCACCCAGCACCTGTCTGCTGGGGTTAGGGAGAGCGCCTGGACAAGAGGAAGGAGAACACAGACAGATGGTAATGTCAACCTTTGTCTGTTTTGATGGAGAATCAAACTGGCGGCAGTAAATGCATCACATCCGTAAGGTTCCTGAGCGTAGCCTTCATTTACCTTAATCTGCACAATATGCTCAATTTGATCAGGACAGCAGGTTCATCATGCTAACTGATCTTCATACAGCCGGTTTGAAGACATCGAGATCAAGCTCTCTCAGCTGTGCAAACCTGGCAAGTCTCTTTTTTTCAGCCTGATGACTCCCAGTGCTTAAAGAGGAAGTGTGTGTTTGGGAGACTTGTTCATGAAGGTAACAATTCTCCAGAAATATCGTGACAATAAGATGTAATTTGTATTGTATTTTCTCGATTGACACCTTTGTTCACACTTTTAATGCCAGAGTCCTCAGTCTTTACAGCGTCTGTTTGACCGTATCAGATGATTAGATTGGATTTTCTAGAAGTTTTTGTCGATGTACAACCTGAAAACTGAGGGTTTTTTTCTGTGGCCCAGCTGAATCCACAAGCTTTCTGTGTATGAAGCTTGGCGTCCTGTCTCAGTATGTAAAAGGTCATGTGAAAAATGTTCAAAGATCAATCTGAGATCCACTGTGAGGAACTCCTTCATCCGACTGCCTTTTAACACGTGTCAGACTTCTGTCAGACAGCTCCAAGGCTCTGAGAAGGTCATTCATGTCCTAGTGACCTCCTGCATAGAGTCCTGAACGAGTCTGTGCAAGAACATCGCAGCAAGATCTTTAACCCTGTTCTGATAAATTTACCAGTACATGTAATTTCCTCCGTCCACAGGCTCGGCTAACGACTTAAAATAAGAAAGAAAAGATACAAAAGGTTTAAAGTGTGAGCTTGACTTACTGTCCAATGGCTGGCCATTGATTAGCCACTGGATGTTGGGTTTGGGGTTGCCGTTCGCCCGACACACCAAGCGCCCGTTCTCATCTGGTGCCAGCACCAGGTTCGTTGGTTTGTCCAGCCAATAAGGAGCCGCTTTGGACAAAGGGAGTCAGGTTACAATGAGGGACTCTAATAGGATCTTATTTTGTAGCAGAAGAATAGAAACACGCTTCACAAGTCCAAATCCATTTACAAATTAAATCACAGACTGTATGAGAAATGGACGTGGCCTATTGGTTTCTAAAGTGAGACTAATTTGTCTGAACCTGCATTCTGTTTAATGGCCAGCAGGGGGCGACTCCACTGGATGCAGGACTAAAGCAGATTGCATAAACGTCTCAGCTGCTCTTTTCAAGTTTTGTTACTAAAACACGATCATAGTCCGACTTAAGAAGACGACATCAAGGTGGTCACTTCCACTTCTCAACAGGTTACAGTCTGCAACCTTCTCACCTTTGACTTGGACAAAGATGGAGTGGCGCACGCTGCCTAATTGATTGTTGGCCATGCAGACGTACTCCCCCGCGTCCTCCTCCGACACGTTGATTATTTTCAGGGTCTTGTTGAACTTCTCAAACTTCACTTTCTGCGCCGGCAGGTCCCCACCCTTCTTGAACCACTTGATGGTGGGCGTCGGCCTGCAGAGAAAAAGAAGAGACATGACGGACCATGACTTTGAGACACTTGTTGTTTGTTAGTGATGTACAATGTTTAACATTTACGCAGAGCACGTTTCTATATTAATGACCTACAAAGAGTCCAGAGAGTTATTCTTTAGCTCCTCTGTCGCCTCCTCATCTCTCTGATTGTATTCACTTGGATCTACATTGAGTGTAACTTCTTCATTATAGTCGTGAATTTATATTTTTAGATGTTCGATCTGCGGATTCCCTCTGCACCTTTAAGAAAAAGCTAAAGACCCAGCTCTTTCATGAATACCTACTAACTTAATGATGATGGTCTCCATATTATTGATGATGATGATGGTTGTGACGATGGTTTTTGTTTGATAACGACGACTTATAAGATGGTTTTTATACTGATTAGAGCTCTCAAGAACTGCCCTCAATGTTGTGCTTTGCCTCTGGTCACTTCCTGTCAGCACCTGTGTGTCCAATCAGACTCAAAGCTGATCATTTGCTCTTACTGACATTGTTCCCTTTTTTTCTAGATCCTTGCTTGTGTTGTACTTACTCTCTGATGTACGTTGCTTTGGATAAAAGCGTCTGCTAAGTGAATTGTAGAATTGTAGATTAAATATGTAAATCTAGCTCTTATAAAAGATACCAGTGTGCATATAATAAAGTCAACATGTCTTAATGTGCAGGGTTCCTTTTAAAGAACGAAGAAACACAGCTGGAAACTCAAAGAAAAAGACAAACAGGTCAAATCAGATCCCACAAAACACCATCACCATGAAGAAAACTATCATGGCCCACCGCAACTACTTTAGCTTGAGGAAGAACTTTGTACCAAAAATGAATTTGAAAGGGATAAATCATTTTAAAAGTTTATTGGGGCGCTGGTAGCCTAGTGGTTAGTGTGCACGCCCAATGTACGGAGGCTAAAGTCTTCCAAGTGGACGGCCCGGGTTTGAATCCAACCTGTGACTCCTTTCCTGCATGTTATTCCTCACTCTCTCTCTCTCTCTCTCTCTCTCTCTCTCTCTCTCTCTTACTCTCCCCAATTTCTGACTCTAACCACTGTCCTATCTCTAAGATAAAGTCATAAACCTGTGTGTGTGTGTGTGTGTGTGTGTGTGTGTGCGTGTGTGTGTGTGTTTGCTCACAGTCCGGCGGCGATGCACTCCAGCAGCAGTTCTTCATCTCGTAGCACCATCTTTGAGCTCTCTGTTCCCGGAGGTGAGAGGAAGGTCGGCGTGGTCTCAGCTACTTTACGGCCTGTGGACGAGCAACAAGCAGGGCTTAAAACACACACACTAAAAACACACAAAAACACACAAAACAACGTTAAGACTCAAACTCAAACCCAGGAGCACTACACTTTCCCTCTGTACCATGACTCTCCTCAGAACTCTCTCTCTGTAGACGAAGCCTCATAAATCTAACCCTGATACTCTGATTATTTCCTCGTGGCTCTGTTCCAGCTCGGCCAGGCTTCGGCTCGCTCTGCAGTCTGTCGCGGCGGGGACAAAGCAGTCTGTAAACGGGTTTAACTCCCTCTGGCTTCTCTCAAAGAGGGACATTAAGAGATGCAGAAACAAACAACAGGGGCACTGAGCTTTCCCTAATGTTTGCCAAGAGAACAGAGATGGCAAAGATCGAGACTAAAAGTTGAAAAAGCAGCTGATAAACGTGCTCTGTTGTCCTGCTGTAATAAGATTATTGTAACATCAAACTGAAGTAAATCAGAGGTCAGAGAGTTGATGGGGGTTGGCCTTCAGTCCCCTGTGAAACCTTCCTGTACGGGCTTGGCTAAAGCAGTAAGCCAGAGTAGACTTCTGATTGTTGCCCTGCCAAAACGTGAACCTTTTGAGCGCTGGTTTTGTGTTTCTCTGAGCTGCTTTTGAGGTTGGAAGACTTTTCTATAATCTATATACACGGTCCTATATCTTATGGTAATGTTTTACAACAACTGATGGATACTTAGGCATCGATATATTTTTGTTGGCTGGAGCAAATTTTTTAAATCTCTGAGCAAGATCAATCAAACTGTGTGTTTAGCCGAGCAATCTGGGACGTGTGCATACTACCAAGTACTGACTTTGTTTGCACACTACAACAACGTAGGAGGCATTTTAATCAGGCATCCACCGGGTCTAACTCAACCTGTGTTATATACAGTGAAGAGCAGAGCACCAGTTATGCCTTACACACGTGGAAAATACTCAAACTACATCTGGACTTGTGCTAAAAGGGGATTTATTTTTATTGCAGAAAACACTTTATTTTGAAAAGATCTTGTTTTAAGTTTGTCCAAATTAATTTATTGATAGCTGACATGACAGTTAAACTGCTTCCTGTGTTTCTTTGTCAGTTGTCGTTTCAGCTGCTTTCATCTCTTTCTCTTCAACCTGATGGTCGGATCATTAAAAGACGTTGAACCTGGTGACAATGAGAGAATCTGCAAGAGCAACATTCAGTGTAAGAAAGGACTAAACTTTGCTGTTGGTCTTTATCAAATTGAGTTTTCATTTCACCAACTGGACTTAGGTGTATTCTGTTTACACTGCACACTTGGGGGTCATTTTAAAGGTGACATATCCTCCTCTTCTTCTTCAGTGTAAATAAGTCTCAGAGCTCCTCAAAACGTGTGTGTGAAGTTTCTTGTTCTAAATCCACTCTGATCCTGTTTTTGATCATGTCTATAAACCCCTCTATGTCAGCCCCGCTCAGAACAGGCTGTTTCTGTGTCTGTACCTTTAAATATGTAAATGAGCTGTGTTTGACCACGCCCCCTCTCTGGAAGGGCTTTGGGTGTACTCGGTCTTTCTTGCTCCATGTCCTATTGTTTACGGTGAGAAGGCAGACTCAGAGGGCAGAACAAACACCTAGCTGTGGGAGTGTCACCCACCTGGGGGAGGGGCTACTGCCCTTTGTGATGTCATGAAGGGAAAATCTCCTAACGGCCTGTTTGAGCACACATTTTCTTTGATGAAGAGGATGGACTTTTCTCATCAATTGGGGGGTTTAAAGACAGACAATAGGGACACATATTAGTGTTTGAAAAAACTGGGAAAGTGTATTTTGCAGAATAGGTGACCCTTAAACTTTAAAGATCTCATATTATCATCATGTTCACCTTTACTGCTGTGAGTCTGTGAAACCTTTAGAGTATCTTTGCATGATTTGCAGCAAAAGAAAACTCCTTATTTACCTGATACCACTGACTGAACATATCATCCAACAATGCAGAGAATCACACCGTGTGAGCAGACAGCTGCAGCCTGCTCAGAATTTGAAGCATCACATTAGCATTTCACTCCTTTGGGATGCAGATCCAAACAGGATTAAAGCATCTGTTAGCGGTTAGCTTGTCCAGTGGCCTTTTAAAGAGGCAGGGAGTGCATGTGTGGGCACTGTGATAGTTAGTGACACTGAGAGGACAAGAAGAACAACAAGACGAGAAAAAACAAAGAAGAAGAAGAAAACATTAAAGGTTTAGCTAACAACTGCTGGTTTTTTAAGAAGTGTGAGCAGCTACAGCTATGCAGCGGGCGCCATGGCAACCAAACAAACAACCTGCTGAGGATGCTGACAGGACACACTGCAGCTTCCGACGCTAACCTACCCCAAAAGAAGTTGCACTTTTTGGCTAATTGTGACACTCAAGTGCTCATGTGTTTGAGAGCAGGAGTGGTATTTCCATACAAACATGATTATTTATGACCTCAGTATGAATCCAGACTGAATATTCATCACGTGTCCTAATCCTCCCACTCGGCCTGAGAAGCCCCGTTCTGCTTTGTCACAAGGATCACAGGGAGGATCTTCTTCCTTGGGGAAATATCGAAATCTACCCCCTTGGTTTCACTGCCTCCGTGCCCCCCCCCCCCCCCCTTCAGTAAATGGCCCATATGTTGCCACATTGGCTGATCTCTTCCCTCCAGCTATGGGCTCTGTTAATAGGTGTACCGCATAATGAATACGCACACTCACATCTCTCTGCAATGAACTTGAGCTGAGGGTAATCTGTGTTAATAACTGTATGTTTATTCATCACGTGTGATCGTTTAACACTGATTGAAATGTGGAATAAAGTCATTGTGGACTTGATGAGAGGAATGTGGCGGCCGTGTGAGCGTGTGTTAAGGTCATGGAGACGGCGCTTTGTCTGTTATTCAAGTAACATCTGGTTCGCTTGTACAATGGAAATGATGTCTTTTGGTTTGAAAGCTGACTGAGATTGCTCTGATTGATTATGAAGAAATCGACCAATTTTGCAGATTTGTTTGAACTCTGATGTGTGGAGCTTCAGTGGAGAGTTTTAAATCTTAAACAAAATCAGTCAACGAGGACTTGCTTAAGGAATGGCACACCAAATACCAGCAGCCTCGTAGCCTGACCGCGTATGTGTAGATCATGTTTCAGACAAAACATCCTGTTGTCTTGAAAATGTCAGATTTCGCCCCCCTTGTGGATCATTTCTGTTGTTTCTGCAGCATGCTGTGTATCGTCTCATCTGACACCCACTCCACAGAAGACACGGCAGGCATTACAAATAACGATATAGAAATGATCAATCTCTTGTTTGCTTTGGTCGGTCATAACTGACTTTAGCGTTTACATCAGTCTGTTTCATGAACAGTTAAAAAATTCTCACAGGAGCTTTGAAAAAGTCAAGACTCAATTATTTTGGAAGGCAGTATGTGGAGAAACACGGCACGGTGATAGGACAACAACTGCCTCCCGGCCCTCTTCTATTCCTGCTAGGAAGTCTAATGAACCCGTTGAAGGAACATATCAGGACATAATACAATTTCTTCTAATGTTGGCTATGAAGGCAAAATATTATGACAAAATGGGTTGGGGATGAACCCCCATACTGTTCACTCGTGGAAATCTCTGATATCTAAAGTTGTGACTTTAAGAAAAGTTAAGATACTGTATCGGAGGAAAGGCTCATCTCTTTAAAAGAAAATGGGAGGAGCCCTTGAATCTGTTGTAATGATCACTGAATGGGCTTTAAGGACTGTCTTGCTAATGTACAACATCACTGTCAATCATAAACTGTACTGTTAGATGCTAAATGTGACTCCTGGACCAACTATGCAAATACTTAGTGAGCTTGCACTGAGCTGTTATTGTCTTGTTTTTGAAAATCAATAAAAAGAATGTTAAAAAAAACCTGATATCTGCTAAAGGAGTTCAAGTGGCACCTGAGTTGTTTCAAAGTCAGTAATGGAACAGAAAATAACACGTTGTAAAGCCTAAAGAAACAACACTTTCATGACTTAGATCTCCTGGAAAGAGTCTAAATATCCAACAACCCTTATCACATTTCAACAAGGAAGCAGATTTCTGAAGCTGCAGAGGTTAGGAGGTTAAATGTGTGTCGGAGGTCAGTGCGTGACTCGAGCGTCACATGAGCTAGCAGGTTAGTGTGCTAGCCATGCTACAGTGCGACACGACAGGAAGTGGAGCTGTCCAGACGGAGAGAGTGACTCACCACCGTACGGGTCAGTGGCATTGTAAGACGTGTCATTATACGACTCACCTGAAAACACAATCACACACATTGGATCGTCAGACCACAACATGGACTGAATCAAAAGAAGGACGACATAAACTGCCCCACCAAAAAGTGAAGCCAAAATATTTGGCGATCCTGCTTCGGACTGAATAGAGTATAGGTCATAAGCTCCGCCTCCTCCATGATAACAGATAGGACACTTCAAATAAACTTTTCTGATCATAGTAAGTTATTTTCATGTCTCAGTGTTAATGCCTCTGAAAAGTTGAGTTTTTAATTTGTTATTTGATGCTCTAAAAAAGGTCTTTAACGACATGACTGACAGCTCTGTTGACAAATGAGGCTCTTGCCTGGAGCTGTGTGCACAGGATTAGCAGAGTAGAGGTGGAACACTAACACAAGAGGCCCTGAACTTTTAACTGTGAGCGTGTGCTTCAAACCGACACAAGAATCTGTTCTGCTGTGATTTAAGGGATCTTTATCACAGCGATGTAAATGTGTGTTTTGCTTTGGGGGGAGAGGGGCAGGACGTCAGTACCGCGGCTCCACCAGCCGGTCTCTACCATGCAGACTCTGGCTCCAAATGTGCAACATGTCTGTGCCCATCGGGGGTGTATCTTGGCTTCACTTTTGTGCAACAGGAGGGGAGGGGGACATGTCATCCATCTTTTATATACAGTCAACACACTCACAGAGCTGAAAGAAAAGATTTAGAATTATTCAGAAGAACAACATTTCATCCTTCGCTCTTGTTTTTGCAGCAACCTGAGGAGAGACATCATGAAGGCGTCATGATTTCATCTCATGACATGTGCTCGCGTCGCCTCTAGATGGGGATATGTCATATTTCATGTCGGTTGCATTGGTGTGTGATCTCAGCACACGCATACACACACACCGAGAACAGGATGAGTGTTTTGTCTACTCACTGCTCTGGACTTTGAGTATGAAGGGGTTCTTCTGCTGGATGGTGTGTGTGAAGGGGAAGCGGGCGTTGCAGCTGTAGTCAGTGTGCGAATCTTTGGCCAAAACGTTGGAGAAGTAGAGGTCCCCGTTCAGACCCATGGACACCCTCTTATCCTGAGGGATGGGGATCATAGCTGGCGGTCACAGAGGGAGAACAGACAGGGAGTCAAACCACATGAACACATTGGAAGTACGGCCATAAGCAAGGGTGGGTCATATCGATGTAACTGGTAAATGGACTTGAGCTTGTATATTTCTGTGTTTGCACTTATTGTGATATTTGTCTGTCAAGGTCTGCCATGCTGCAATGACAATCTAACATCTAGTACAAAGATTTTCAAAAGTATGCAAATGTTTAAGCAAAGACCCATTGAAGGCGGAACATCTAGCATGTAGATATCTGCATGCATGCAGCTCTGCTCCGCGTCACTTCAAGTTAGCTCTGGCAGCCCTGCACGTGTCATCCTGCAGTCCCTACAGGCAGATGTTGAGTTGCAGGGCGACCCACACAGACGCCCCAGACGGACCGTCTTCTTCACTCCTTCTCTGCATAAAACTGACGCGAGCCGTATGGCCGTCAAGACAGCGCCCCCAGGACCAATCAGGAGCCCGGCCAGCGGTCCTAATCACGCGTCATCCGGATGCAGTGTCTGGGCTGTGTGCCACACTGATATGATGTACAGGGGATGATTTCACAGTGTCTGTTAGTGTGTGTGTGTGTGTGTGTGTGTGTGTCATAGATGCTTTTCACTCTGTGACTAGACTTCACATCGGCTGAAAGGCTTACAGCTTCACTCTCTGTGGATCTAACTGGGAAGAAAATCTTTGTTTTCATAGAGATGGTTTTCTAAAATAAGTAATTTTTCCACATTTTCCCGCCTCTCCACTCCTGTCCCATGAAGGAGTTATCAATAAGAACGCACCATAAAAGCACCATCGAGCACAAGCGGCAGAAAGAATTGGTCTTTGCTCGATCTGCAATCCCCCCCTGTGGCGCCTGGGATCAAAATCAAGAAGGGGGCGGGACTTCTGACTGTTACTTTGTCAACAACAATGGCGGAGGAAAAACTTCCAGCCCAGACATTCTTTGAAGGAACCTGAATGTGAGGCTGTGGGCGGCGTTACTTTTTGTGGTGAAGACAAAGAACTAGCTGACCAAAACAGACGACACAGACTCTAGTTATTATAAGTGTGCATGTGTGTTTGTGTGTGTAACTGGTGCTCACCGCTGTTCATCCAGAAGGTTAAGGGAGGAGGCAGGCCCGGTGGGGGGTTGCAGGCGAGGATCAGCGGGGAGCCTTCGGGTACCACCACTGGTTCCAGCACTTCTTTAGGCCACAGAGGAGCCTCTGAAAGACGCAGACGAGGGAGGTGGAAGGGTTTACAAAGACGG